>NC_036250.1:15539508-15564117 GCF_002742605.1 Olea europaea var. sylvestris | reverse complement strand
TTCCTTTTGGGTGTCCCGTACAGTATGTAGAAATCGAAAGGACGCCCAGATGGCTCCCCCAATAAGTCTACTTCGCGGACTCCCTCTTGATGTAGTTGCTTAAACAGAGTATTGCGTGATACTCCTCTCTTTTTCCTTTCTGCTTCTAGATCAATTTCCTCTTCAATGTCTGTCATCCCATCGTCCTCTTCATCGTTGTAGGCCTCTCCAGAAGTCTGGCCTTCTTCACACACCAACACGCAGGCTTCTCCTTCGTTGTCCTCCCTCTCTTCTTCTTTTTCCTTATTTTTGAACTCATTGGCCAGTAGGTAATTGTTGGCCACGACAGGAGGCAACGTACCGAATTGGATAGTAAGGGGCTGATCTAGGTCTTCCTCATCCTTTTTGTCCCTCTCAAACCTCGATCTCCCAGAAGAGGTCTCTGGCAGTTCTTTCATTGATTCATCTGCACCAGTTTCTTTATTGCTCTTTAGGACGTTTTGATTGGCTACCTTGAGTAGTAGAGGTGCTTTAGGGTGTGGCATTCCTTGTTGCTGCCTCATCATCCGTCCGTAGTTTCGCTGGAAACGCCTTTGTTGAGTCCTGGTTATCTCATCGAAGGGTATCGTTCTTCCTGCGCTGTACTGGAATGAATGCCATACATTTGGCCGGCGAGGTTGCGGCCTAAATGTTCTTCCAACATCTGTTGGTCTGAACTGCCTTTCAAAAGGCGGTCCTCTATAGAACGATGTACCTCGCCCTCTACCAGGTTGAATGTTTGGGAAGAAGGCAGGACGATAGGGATGCTGCCATGTCCCTGGTTTCTCCGTGTCTCCATTTATTTTTCTTTTACATCTTGCACATAGGACGTTTTCGTCCTTTTCTGGTTCTTTTCCTTTGATTCGTTCGAAGACGCTGGGATGTTGTCTTGAATCTTCTTCTCCGTCGTCTATGACTAACTTGAATTTTGGTAACTTGTTCTTGAATCCAGATGTTACCATGTTTACTCCGAGTGGCTGTGGGAAAGGATTCTCGTCCACTGCCATCTTTTTTTTGTCATCGAACGTAATTCGTCCTGACTCAATAGCATCCTGTTCAACGACGTCTTGTGTGAGTTCTCCAAGCAATGCGCGCATGGTCTGAGGACTCAGCTCCGTCATTGGTTCGTAACGACTGTTACTGCTCTGATTTTGTCCATCTGTTCGTGGAGAGGCATGCTGCTCCTCATATCGCTCGATTACAGACTGGATTCCTCCTTGACTTGCTCCATCCTTGTCGGATCTCTGAGGCATATTGTTTTACCTTTTGTACTTTCAACACCTAACACCACTTGTCCCACTGGGCGTGCCAAGTTGTTTCGCGCGGGTTAACTCGCTAACAATTAAAGGGGATCAGACGATTGTGTAAGGGACGAAACCTCTTGAAACAAAGTCCCAAAAAGGGGTGTTCTTTTATTGGCGATGAACTTTACAATTGGAAACGAAAAAAACAACGTGCCTCCAAGGGGCGCAAGCACACGAGTTACAGAAAGGAAAGTGTTTAAGTCTAAAAGCTAAAGAAATAAAAATTACATATTCTCTTGTTCGAGAGTTTTGGATTCGGTCTTTTGCTTCTACGCCTTTTCTCCCTTTTATACCTCATAGACGATCTCTTTGTGATTAACTACTCTGAAAACTGCTTGATCGTCCTATAACTACCCACTTTCTTTGTAGTGGCCATTTTGTCATGAAACCGCCTTTTAACTGCTGTCATTATCTTTCATCGTCCAACTGCCTTCGATTGACTTTCTTGAGTTGTGGAACGTGATAAGGCTGCTTTAACAACTGCCTTGATAACTGCATTCCTTGATAATTACGATGCGTTATGTTTGTTGACACTTTAGGCGACTTGAAGGTTTGGGCGAGAGTAGAATAACAGCTCTGGGCGACCGTATGACACCCGTTCGTTCAGATTCTGAGCGACTTGCAAACTTGGGCGATGGCATTACCGCATTCTTGGGCCTCTTGTTTGGGCCTTCACCTTGACTCGTTTGATTGAACTTCATTCTTTGGGCTGTCTGTTTTGGGGATTCTTCAATTGGGCTTTACTCCTTGGGCTGTTCGACTTGGGCTGAATTTTTATGTGTCAACAGACTTTGCTAAAGCTTTAATTTGAACCCTAGCAACAAAAGAGATCTTTTACCTCCATTATCATTGTGGCAACTTATGGTTTTAATTATCAAATGCGAGCGAGATAACTTGGTTCTTTGTTGTCTGATTTTTATGCTTTCTTCAATGAGCATATTTTCATTTTATTATAACTTTTACACGTATATTTCTCCTGGAATATGAAACCGGGCCATTTTGGGAACGTCAGCAACTAGTGTGTTCACAATGCCAAGTGCCAGGATCTTGTTGGGCAGAAGAAAGGCATTATACTGCCTTGTAAATATAGTATATTTTCTATGTACATGAATGAGAACCTGGTCTACGTATTGGACACGGTAGCTGTTACTGTAGCTTCTGCTGAAAATTTATTTAATTTTTTTAAAAGGCTCGGCATATCGTGGGCCGGCGAGCCACACAGACTGGCAAAGGCTTGAGTCACCAGTCCGCAAGTGGGGTCAGCTCGAGGTTTTCTGGGCGAGCCACGAGTCGTTCGAATCGACGAGTCAAATTGACATCCCTACTAATATCATATCGTATACAGATCATTTCCAACGAGTCCCAACAAATCTCAGTAATCTGCTCAAAAAGTCCCTATTCAATTCTTAATCACACAAAAACATCCACGAAATTTCCATGTGCCGGTCTCTGTAATCCCCTTTACAATTCTTATTAATCACACAAAAACATCCACGAAATTCCTGGTGCGCGGAGCCAGTGAGAAATTTTAATTATTAATTATTATATTTTTACATTAAAATTGAATGGGTCTTTCCCCTCGCTACGCCCCTTAACGTGCCCATAAATATTCGCAGTCTTTTGAAATTAATTGGAAAGGTCTTTTCCCTTATTGCTTTCTCCCCAATTAATCATCATTTTCAAACGATTCTTATTCTTCATTGAAATCTCTCTTAGAAAGAAATGCTGCAGTTCAGGAGCATCTTTTTCAGTCATTCAGGTCTGTCCCTCTCGCATTATGTGTACAGAAAAATGATTGTGTATGTTACTGAGTCAAGGGTTCATCTTAAAAACCAACCTTGTTAACCTGCCAGCAAGACCGTGTCTTGGAATCCGACTGCTTTCAAACCATAGTGAACTTTGCAAAAAACTTCGATAGGGTCACTCAACTTTACAAAAGATTTTCACGAGATCACTAAACTTTATAAATCATCACATTCATCACCGAACTTTACAAAAAAATTTCGAGAGATCATTAATACTAATTCAGTGATTCCTTGAAAATTCTTTTGCAAAGTTTAGTGCCTGAAAATCTTTTACAAACTCTAGTGACGAATGAAATGATTTTTAAAGTTCAGTCATCCGGTGTAAATCTTTTGCAAAGTTTAGTGACCCCGTGGATTCGAATGTGGAATTTAGCAAAGAAGTCGGGAGCCTACTCTCAGGGTGAACCAAGGAATGGCTCAGTACGTGGGCAGGGTGACATGGAAGGGATTGGGTTTTTTGAACTTCTTAATGAATTCCTAAGCAGTCTTCCGATTCCACCCAAAAAAAGAAAAGAAGGTATTCCATGTGACCTGCGGATCAAAGAAGCACATTATAGGCACAGGAGAGGAAGGTGATTTTGAGAATGGAGCCGTTTGAAAAGTTGGAGAACATACATGGAATATTTTACCAAAAATAAAACAATTATAAGAGGTGGCTAATATTCATGTGCCACATCATTTTTTTATTTGCTATGTAGACATATTTGTTTAGCCGTATATATGGAATTAGCTTTGAGGAGCATTGAGTAAAGTAATGAATAGGTCAGTGAGCATTGAGTAACTATTTAAAATTTAGTGAGCAAGAAATAACCTAGTTATAAGTTCAGTAAGCACTCATTTAATTAACTCGTATATGTATATTTAAGCAACTTGAGATTTCCCCTTAACATCATTCTACATTAACATTTGACGGCTTGCTTAATCTAGCCATGAATTGTGGGGTTTTTTGGAAAGTAAAAGTCTGGTAGCTGTTAAAGAAAAAGATTGATGTTGACTGGAATTAAAGGTTCTTGCTTATTTGCCAAGTTATCATTCAATTTAAGCTTCTTTTCCCTCTTTCCTTGCAATTACCTTATGTTCATTTCCTCCATGTATATAAATTGAATGGTCACTTGATGACTCTTGCTTATCCTTGTCAAGGCTGTTCAAAACATTGGGGAGTTTAATGTATTTCACCAAATATTTAGCTACTGTACACGTGTAAAATGTATTTGTCTGGAAGTTCGGGGAAGAGACTTGGTGTTTAAGAGTCTATTTGAAGTTGTGGTACCTTGTCATCTTCTCTCTCTTATCTGTCTTGACTATTATGAGTTATGGAATTCACAATTCATTTTATCTTATCATGCATTATATGGAAAGTCATGATCTATTATTGCATTCATTTTATAAATTCAAGGAAGATTTGGACTTTGATGGGCTTGTTGAATTTGTTGATTTTTGTCTTGTTGATTTGTAATTGAAATTTGACTTTTGTTTTGGATTTCTGGATAATTGATTGGTACAGGTTACTTTGATTCATATAGCGAAAAACGAGGTCGGGCTGCTTTAAGAATTTTGAGATTTTCGTAGGTAATTTTTTATTGGTTTGATGGGGGCCAAAAGTTCTACGTCTAGTGAAGGGAGGAGTTGGAGGCAATCTTACTCAAGTCGGTCTACTTCTTCATCGTCATGGAATTATGATTTTTTTCAATCATCAGTTTCACAATATGCTGAGAGTTATCCTGTCCAGCAAACATATTCAGCTGAATATCCACCACCAGACCAGTACGATGCTCCTCCCATTTATGGGGCTCCATCCCATTCACATGCACCACAAAAGAAGCTCGACAGGAGGTATTCAAGGATTGCGGACAAGTATAATTCGTTAAAGGAGGTAGGTATATGCTCCATGGAATCAACAATTTCCTGTGATCTCATCTAGCAAAACCTGTGTTTGTTTTTGTAAAACACGTAAGGAAATCCTCGCTCATCCTGACACAGATGTTTCTAAAACTTCATTTCGTATCATGAAATGGAATCTTCTAAACAGCTTATTTTTGCATTTTGATGCTGCATATGATAAAATAGCAGTTCTATTTTAAATAATACTTTGAACATCTCTACTGACACGATTAAGCAATTGAAGGCAAGTTGTTTCTCAATCAATTATTGGAAACTAAGCACGAGGAGATTTATACCCTACGGAATTGCTATATCACTCATGTGCTCATCATCATCTAATTTTTCAGAACATAGCATGTATTTCATCAACTCTGCAGGCTGTTTGCTAGTAGCTTTAGAAACAACAAACAAGCTTTGAGATTAAAAGTAAAACTAAGCTTACATAAAACCATTATTACTCAAGGTAGAAGCACAGACATAGGGGTATGAATGTTTAGATTCGAGTAGTATATCCAGAAGAACTCTCTCTGGATGCATTTTTCAAGTTTCAGCTAGTTTTGTAGAGAGATATAGGAGATTGAAATGCAAATATTGATTTTAAGAGGAGAATTGTTCAGAAGTATGTTGTGATTGTCTGACGTGTTTTTAGTTGAGAAGAATATTGCAAAATTGATATTGCACTTCTATATTTTGCCCTGTTTTACTTATGGCCTTACATTGTGGGCCACTGAGAGTAATATAAGAATAAAAATCCCACTTACGCCGTTATATTGGGACAGATATCTGACAAAAAACTGGGTGCAGGTCACCAATTTTAATACATTCATAAATCTGAGGCCAATATTTATAACTTGGGTGGCTGGTTGAAGACCAGAGTTTATGCTGAAGAATAAAGAAATTGCTGAATCATTCAACTTCTGAGTATTTTACCTTCTGAGTGCAGTGTGCATGTCGTCAGAGTTTTAATGTATATGCTGCTTTATTTATTTCTACTACTTCCGTAGTTTTTAAAAATATTTCGTAATGTGAATTTTCTTGTCTTTTCATGTTTTACCTTTCACATGAGTTAGAAGTATGACACTATATTTTGTTCAGGTGACTGAAGCTCTTGCACGTGCTGGACTTGAGTCTTCAAATCTAATTGTTGGTATTGATTTCACTAAGAGCAATGAATGGACAGGTTGAGATTGGGTTTTTCTTGTTTAGAAATCTTGTTCAGTATTATGAGGTACAGTAAAGCATTTTGAACGATCTGTTATTAGGTAAAAGGTCATTCAATGGTAGAAGCTTACATCACGTTGGATGTGGTTTGAATCCTTATGAACAAGCAATATCCATCATTGGGAAAACCTTGGCTGCTTTTGATGAGGACAACTTGATTCCCTGTTTTGGATTTGGAGATGGTATGACATTTTAACTTGATTTGTTTCTGAAATTTCAGAATTGACTTATTCTAATAGTTCAAGTTATAAAGAGACTTATTCAAATAGTACAAGTTAAAACCTGTCTTTGTCTTCCTATGAATTTTGACAGCATCCACACATGATCAAGACATATTCAGCTTCTATCCTGATCAAAGATTTTGCAACGGATTTGAGGAAGTGTTGAGTCGTTACAGAGAGATTGTTCCTCATGTAAAACTTGCAGGTTTGATACCTCTTGTCCGTCGAGGTTCGCAGCCTAGCTTTAGACTTAGATGTAATTGGACTATAACGCTTAGTTGTTGCTCACTTTTGCTTCAGGACCAACATCATTTGCCCCTATTATTGAAATGGCCATGAGTATTGTCAAGCAGAGTGGAGGACAATACCATGTTTTACTGATTATTGCAGATGGGCAGGTACTTCATTTTGTCCATTAGTCCATATATAAAGTTTTTAACATTCTAAGCCAGGGAAAGGGAAAAAAATTCTTCAAGATAGCTTTTACCAGGAGTGAATGGTTATAAAGAAGGACAAAGCTCATAAGATACACATTATGTGATTTTGGTAGAAATTATTTTGTAAATATTCCATGCATGAACTCGTTATGATAAAAATGGTGTATTCCTATAGGTTACTAGAAGTGTAGATACTGAATTCGGTCAGCTAAGTCCACAAGAACAGAGAACTATTCAAGCCATTGTTGAAGCAAGGTAAATTTTCTGCATATTTCTAAGTCAGTCTGTCAATTTTGTGATCATTTTGCCAACTTTACATGTTAATGATCAAATGTTGTCAGCAAGTTGCCGTTGTCTATCATTTTGGTTGGGGTTGGAGATGGACCCTGGGACATGATGAATGAATTTGATGATAACATTCCAGTTCGGGACTTCGATAATTTCCAGGTCAGTTTTAATGGCTTGTCATATATTGTAAATTCTAGTGAGCAGATACGTTACTTGGATATATTTGGTACGTTTGACTGACAAACTTTTTTCCTTGTCAGTTTGTCAATTTTACAGAGATTATGTGCAAAAATGTGCACCAATCACGAAAAGAGACAGAATTTGCTCTTGCGGCATTGATGGAAATTCCGTCTCAATATAAAGCAACAATGGAGCTAAATTTGTTGGGGTAATATATACTTTATATTCTTTTTTACGTGTGCGCGACTGGGGTGCATGCATTATTCATTCCTATTTGCTAGGGTGACAGAATAGTACTCACTTTGTCTTTTGGATGTTTGCTCTTAATCTGGTGTTCATTATCCATTGTATGCATGATTTGGCAGACAAAATGGAAATGCTCCTGATAGGGTTCCTCGTCCACCTCCAGCATACGTTGCAGTATCTGGCACCAATTTGAAACCTGACCGTGCAACTAGTTCTCAGCAGAGTTCAAGTTCATATTATGACACCAACGGCTCTGCCGACACAGTTCCATCTGCTCCGAGATCAGCGTACGACGACCAGGTAATTCTATATGTATGTAACTATATATGCCTCTGCTTTTCGTGTGTACCTTGGGAGTGCTTATTAAACTACTAGTATTAGGACAAGTTGTTTTGTCTTTTTGATTGTAAATATCAGTAAAAACATGCTGATAGTTTTCTTGGTGTGGAACAGATTTGTCCTGTTTGCCTTAGTGACCCAAAGGACATGGCATTTGGTTGTGGGCATCAGGTATTGTAAATGGTTTAACCAGTTTTTCACCCAACTTATAACATTATATTACTTTAGTCACCGAACTTTTTTTGTTCTAAATTAGTAAAAGAAATTTCTGTTTCAGTTTAGGCAGTTCATTTAACTCCATCCTAAATGAATGGACTATTGTGGCTAATGGAAAATAGATATGGCTTGAAAAATCCTTGAGCGCATTGTTTTTATCATCCACATGAACAAAGCACGTCTTGTTAGACTAGTTGTGCTTTTGTAATGAATAAAAGAAAAACATATATATTTCGAAGGATCTTGTAGCCCCGTCCCCCTCACAATCATGATCACATTATCATTTTCGTTAATTTAGTAGACGAAGTGCCATAACTAAAAGAACAATGAGAGTTCATTGGCTACTTTGAAACAAAGAAAGTTTGTTGACCTACGGTCTTTTTTTACCCATCATCCAATTGTATTTCTATGAATCTACTATCTATGTAGGATATTAGTATTTACTGATTTTTCTTTGTTCAGACATGTTGCGACTGTGGAAAAGACCTTCAGCTTTGTCCAATTTGCCGGAGTTCAATCCAAACCAGAATAAAACTCTACTGAGTAGCTTGTTTGCTCGGTTAAACCATAGCTTCTGCTGAAAAACTAAAAGATTAGCATGGCTCGCTTTGATCTTACTTTTGGTTGACTATCTCGGTCATTTTCTGTCCCAATCTCCCACCCCTTGTGTGCCAAATTCTTTTAATTTGTTCTTGATGTAAAAAAACATTAGTGTGGGTTGTTGCATCCTTGTTAGTCTCATTACCTTATTTATGTAAATCATCTGATTGTCATTTGTTTATTTTGTTTCCTCTAAAAATGAAAGGTCTGACCAATAACCCCAATGGTCATCAGTTCGAGTCTCTTTAGGGTCACTGAGATGAGTATTCTACTATAAATTTTAGGACCTTGTGGGATTAATTGAAGTGCGCTTAAACTGGCCTGGACACTTACGGTCTTAAAAAAAATAAAAATAAATAAATAAAATGAAAGGTCTTTGACACGACCTGTCCCGAATCACTCTAGTGGACCCGAAACGTGACGTGCACCGATGATAGATGTTGACTAGATGTCAAATCTAGCCGATGATAGATGTTAATTAGATGTCAAATCTATCACAAAGGTTGACTATGAGTTATTTCAAGAAATGCAACAAAATAAAATGCTTATGTAAAACATAATGAGATGAGCCCAAATTATTTATTTCGTGCTTCATCAATATGAGTTATAATATTCAACATGTCGTGTGGCCCTCATTTCGAAATCATTAGGCTCTTCCAGCTAAAAGAATCAATTGATACTTGTAAGAAAGTTTCGGAAAAATGTATGAGTTTATAGATCAGTGAGTGGAAGAGTTCGAAAATAATTATCAAACATTTTTACCAAACATTCAGTTCATATCGTTTAATATTCACATAATAGACTCATACAATTATAGCAAAAAGTAAGTCATTCTTATAACATAATAAATATCATCTCATAATCACGATATAGTCATCAGCTAATAATCACGTTATAATCTCATCACATTAAACATACTAAAAAATCCACCAAAAATGTACCCTGTGACTGAAATATATAATTCGCCCCTCGGGCTAAGAACTTTCGTTACGGGCCTTTGACCCCTCCGTGAATGAAAGTCGGTCTCAAAGACTTCTGGTAATCAATTCTAGAATACGGCCAAGGTCCCTCAGTGAACTATATGTACACGGTTGAGACCCCTTCATCCTCAGTCCAAGACCTCTCAATGTAATATAGAATATGGCCAAGGCCTCTTAGTGAACTAGAAGAAATATATAATCACGGGTACTTTTTTGGTCGATCTCAAAATTATATCTCATATTCCAATTCACAATGTAACGTATACAATCTTTGAAATCCCACATGTATCATAATAAAAGATATTTCCATAATAACCATATAATTCAAACACATAATTGCATATAATTGCACATACTTTAATAATATACTTAATTTATAAATACTTTAAAAATATTTATATTTTTCCACTCACAGTACTATGTTCGCAAAATCAACTCGATTGGTAAGCTGTTTTAATGTCAGTATCGTCGCCTGAAATACGATATAATTTTTAAATAAATAATTAATTATTTTAAATAATTTCAATAATTAAATAGACAATACCCAGACTTAATCATTTCACGTTTAAGCGATTTTTACAATTTCTTTAATCACAAAACTAATTTTTCTTTCACTTTACTCAATTTTATAGTTTATTAAACATAACCCCTTCAATAAAATTGAATTTAGTCTAATAATCTAACAACTATAAAATCAAACATAACTTAACAATAAGTAACTTTTTTACTTACCTTTCAAAATTGAGGAATTCAAGTCTAATATTGTAGACCACTTATTTTTTAACAACATAGACGAACTTTTTTTTCTTCCTTTTCTCCTTTTTCCTTTCTCTTATCTCTTCCTCTTTTCTTCCTTTCTTTCTACCGATTTTCCACTGTTTCTGCCCCAATTGTTCTCAGCTTGCTTGTGTGTATGTATATAATATGAATAATGAAGAAATGGCATGCAAAGTGCCACTTGTAATCAACCACTCAACCGTTTTGCTATCAAGTCCTTCAAACTTCATATGATATCTTATTAAGTCATCTAACTTTTAATAATTAATAAGTATTTCCCCAAATTTAAATTTTATCCATCTTAAACCTTCTAATGTTGTCAATTTGTAAAATAAACTCCCAAAAATAATTTGGTCAATTCAAGCCCCACTAAAATGATTTACATCATTTAAGTCATTATTTGACTTTGACTAATCAAACATTGACTTTGAATAAATAGTATTGACCTTGGACTAATACGAAATGGGATGTAACAGTCTTAACACCTAATGATTACTAAGGAAGAAACTTACGTAATCTATAAACTCCTCGATTGTTAAATCGTGTTTGGATTTTTGTTTTATGCAATTGTAATTTGGGTTGATATTCTAATAAGATTTATTTATTTATTTTTAAACGAGGATACTACTAAGCTCGTTGTTCCTTTGCATCGATTATCAGATGAGCATATACACGTATCAGTGTGTTAACATTCACAATCACAATTTAGCCCTTGTTTGACAACCATTCTTTCTAATTCTTTGTTCATTGTTTGTTGGTGGGATTATGCTCATGTTAATTGATAAAATTGAGAGTTCTTTTTAGTATTCCTATTGCATTTTTGATATTTCGATATAAAAAGGGCAGACTGTTAAATAACAATGTCATAGTCGATAGTGAAAGGTTTTTTTTTCCCTTTCGGTTGAGTGATTTCATACCTCTTCCTTGGGTCTTGCTTCATGCCATTGAGTTTGTGAAACATGAGTTCAAAATCATATAGAAATGTTATTTGTGTGATAAGGCATTCTCAAATGAGATTTTGTTTATTTTTTTGATTGAAAAATGGGATTTTGTAGCAAGTTGGTGTGGATATATACATCTAAAAATGTGGACGTGACGATCAAGTTTAAAATTTCACATAAACGTTTACATTTATAAGTAATGATGTATACTAATGCTATTCATAGTCATCGAATACTGTAGTCTATCTACATGGCATTCTACATGCCGTAGATGTAATTACTCAAATTTAATAATTAAAATAGAAAGAAATGTGAAATTAATTCCATCTCTCCACTCTCGTAGATTGTTCATCTTCCCTAAAATTTCAAAATGCCATTCAACCTACGTTTTTATCTTCTCAAATTTCCTCTCTTGAATAAGTGGATTCCCTCCCCCCAAACGGCCAAAGATTCCACCGCATATGCTCTCCATCGAATATTGGCCTTCAGTGTATCTCGATAGTTGGCGATCATTGTTTTCATCAACAAGAAATTGGTGTTCGATATCTATTGCTCCGTCAAAGTAAAATTATATACGTGGTTCTTTAATTTGTTAAGTTCTTTACCATAAAAAAATCAAATTATTGCAACGAACAAAAAATTGATGCTCGATCTGCAAACTAATCATTGCTTGTCAATTTTTTTTTTTATTAATAATATTTGCTTTCTTGATTCTCATGAATTGTGGGATCTTTATTAATACTAGTGAATGTAGGTGCGTTGCACGTGTAGTGGGTGAGGAAGCATAAATGACAAATGTTGAATTTTGGTTTTCTAGGATTTCAAGGGAAAAATGAAACCTGCTTTGAATGGAAGAACAAAATTAATTGTACGGAATCTCCACCGAGTTTAGCTATGAAATTAACTATTGGCATGAAATTCATCTACCTCGATTTTCTTCTAGCATAGCAAGAAATCATAAGTTAGCTCAAGAAAGAAAATATCAATGCCAAGATCATACGAAATTTATGCCTCTATGTTCCTTCGCATGACTAGATCCATCTTGCTCAAAGAAACTCTGATGTTATAATGAAACAGAGAGGGTAGGAGAGACACATAACATTGTTCAATTAGAGACATAATATTCATGTCATGACACAATATTACTTCCTATAATTAGTATGTACACATAAGAAAGTGTTGAAGACCAAATCTAACAGCTGAAGCAACAAATATGAAGTTCTTGACATCTAAGGAATAATTGATATAGGCTGCGAAATGCAACCGTTAGGAAGAGTAATAGTAGTAGTATGAACAATTACATAGAGATCAAACTCGAACTAAAACCATGGCAAATGAATGATTTTAAGTGTTTGTGGTTTTACTTCAGACATGAGTGGAGTGAGTTGTTGATTTTATTTTCGCAAGAGTATGGACCATAACAACTAGTAAGTGGACCTATGAGTCTGAATTGTTGATCTCACGAGAACTATACTCTAGCACTTAGTTCAATTTTTTTAACTACTATTTGATGAGATTAAAACTTGTAAGATTTGAGTTTTAATCTAAATACAAGAAAATACATGGATGCATGCACGATTTGTTTGAAAATCAAATAATGAAATGACGTTAGGAAAGAATAATTTCACCTATTGGTCACATTTACGTCTTAAATTAATACTCCATTTGGCCCTCATTAATTTCCTTTCCATTCCATTCCATTTCACTTTTTCCTCTCCTATTTTCAACCACGCAATTTTTCATAACATAATATTATGCGTAAATCAAAATTTTTTCCTTTTTTTTCAACTACTCATTTAAAAAAAACACCATTCCACCCATTTTCGTTTCCTCAAAATGGGGACCAAATGAGGGCTAATATTCACATCTAATGTAATGTTTGGTCAAATTCTCCCATTATATTCAACTTACCCCTCTCGAGTTTTTATTGAACCTATTTAATTAATTCAATTCCTCGTCTCTATGCGAGTCTAACTTAGTTAAACGACTTCTTTGTCTTAGAAATCAATTATGACCGCAATAATTAGTATAAGTCTCTTTACCTGTTATACCAATTTACCCGATTTTACTATATGGTCTAAATCCTATACTCATCTCTATTTGTAAAGAATTTACAAATCATTAAATTAGTGGTCAATTAATTTAATGCATTCAATTCTTAATAAAATCAACATATGAAACAATAAAAACCAAGAATCTTAATAAAAAAAAATGTAAAAGACTCCAATTGGTTACATTATTCGCCCTAACAACAGATTTAGTTATTCATAATGAAAAATGAAAAACAATAAATTGTCTTAAAATATATCATCGAATTTGTAGTAAAGATGTAGAAGAAAAATTATAATTCTTGCATCAAGATCTCATTCCTCTTTCAATCAATGCGCCAAACCTTTGATTGCTTGATGTTTTCCTTTTTTGAATTCCTCTTTTGATTCTCCAATAATGTTTCTTGCCTCTCAATGTGTGAATCCCCTTCAAAATTATGAGACAATTGTATTTATAGGTGTCTCATCGTGAGTGTAAAAAGTAGGGATTTTATGGACTTCAAAATTGGCAAAAAACGCACCCTAGACGCACCCAGGTGGCACCTTGATGGTGGTACCGCAACTCTGTTTTGGTGGCACCTCGGCGCCGCGGCACCACCTTTTGGCTAAAAATTCTGGTTGCACTTCTTTCAATATTTTTAACAAAATTTTCTTTCAGTACTCGATTGAGGCGATTCAAAATGCGTTAGAAAGAAAACTCAAAAGGCTACAACTTTGCTCAAATTCGATCAATTGCTATGTAAAAAACGGGTCTCAATATGAGGTTGAAAACCGTGAATAACTTTTTTTCGGTTGGAAATTGATGTGTCATCATACTTTGATTATGTTTCATCCCTTTGGCATTTTTCTTTATCCAATTGACTCCGAGCACTCTTGAATCTTCATATGAGGTCCGACACAACTTTTGAGTATATGTACTTTAGTCCCTGAACTTTGGATTTTGATCTTTTTCCTAGTTTTCCTCTTGCTTTTTTCCAATTTCTTGTACCATCATTGAATTTTATGTATTCAATATCAAATGCAACAATTTATACCATAATTCATCCGAGAAGCAATTAAATATCATCGTTTTAAGGTCTTAAGTAGGTGTATAAAATACACTTATTAAAGTGAAATATCAGAACCAACATACCTGACCCCAAATGAGTATAGGATAACATTTGATCAAGTCTTTGAGTTTAAACAAGTTTTACATCTGATAATTAGTTCATCATTGTTATTTGCGACCCTTTTTCCACTTCAATCCAACTTGAAAGCACATAAGTTCGCTTTCCAAAACATAAAGAATTAACTGGAATTATACTTCTGTTCTTTTTCCTTTTGTGCATAAGAACGAGAATTCATTTACTTAAATGTAAAAAAGGCTACAGAGTGTGTAATTGTGTGTCGTGAATTGGAGGTGTGCGTGTGTTCTTGTGTGAGGCCCTATGTTTTGTGTGTGCGTGTGTTTTATAAAACAATTTTTTTCCAGTAATTGCTCCATGCGACTGCATAGAGTTGATGCTTGCGGTCGCATAGAGCAAAAAGGTAGTGCCATTTAAGGCCCTACATCCTGCAATGCGACCGCAAGGCAGGTATGTCTATGTGATCGCATAGACTACCTACTGCACCAATTTTTTTTTCAGAGCACGTGGACAATAAAATAAAAAAAATTAAATTTGCACTCGACCCAAATCTTGTCAAATTTGAAATCATCCTTGATCCTCAAACCTTGAATGGCACACTATTTGCCTCGAATTACGTGAAACTTCGACCCAACCACCTAAACACCAATTTGAACCTCCTGACTTGTGCTCAATACATTAGGACGAGTGTGGACCAGACTTTAACTCCATGTGACCTATATGGATGACTGATGATCTATAATTACTAAAAATTCTAAAATATGAAATATTCCTAAACTAATGCAGGAAAAACAAATTAAACAAAAAGGATACAATGTGTTGCCTCCCATCCAGCGTTGGTTTGAGCTCTACTCTCTCGTGTTTGCTTCATTTTGGTATTTTGAGATGGACGGTGGACTTTTCCTTGGAAAATTCTTCCCTCCAATAATTCTTCAGCCTCGTCCATTGACTGTGAAGTTCCCCTTGCTTTTATGGCCAATCTCAATGGCTCTATTTGGTAGCACCTTCGTGATAGTGTAAAGACCTTACCAACTTGACCTCAGTTTGCCCAAGAAGAGTTTGAGTCTTGACTTATACAACAACACTTTCTGACCAACTTCGAACTCTCGCCTCTGAATATGTAGGTCATGCTACTTTTTGGTATGTTCATCGTAGAGTTTTGAATTCTCAAATGATTCCATTTCGAACTTATCCAACTCACTAAGTTGTAGCAGACGCTTCTCACCGGTTGCTTTCAAATCTATATTCAACTGTTTCATTGCCTAATATGCACAGTGCTCTAACTGAAGTGGTAGGTGGCACGTTTTTCCAAAAATAAGGTGGAATGGAGACATGTCTATTGGGGTCTTCAATGTCGTTCTATAAGCCCATAGTGCATCGTCCAACTTCTTAGACCAATCTTTTCTTGAAGAACTCACCTTGACTTCAAGTATCCTCTTCAACTGTCGATTTAAGACTTCAACTTGCCCATTGGTTTGAGGATGATATGGGGTGTCTACTCAATGTTTGATGCTATATTTACTCAAGAGCTGCTCAAACTAGCGATTGCAGAAATGTTTGCCCCTATCACTGATTATAACCCGCGATGTGCCATAATGGGTGAAGATGTACTTCTTTAGGAATCCAATTACCACCTTAGCATCGTTGATTGAAAATGCTATTGCTTCTACCTACTTTGATACATAGTCAACTGCTACCAGGATGTATTGGTTGAAGAAAGATGGAGGAAACGGTCTCATACAATCAATTCTCCAAAGATTAAATATTTCCACCTCCAAGATGCTATTTAGTGGCATTTCATTCCTTCTTGAGACGTTTCCAGTGCGTTGACATCTATCACACCTCTTCACAAATTCGAAGGCATCCCTGAACAATGTTGGCCCGTAAAACCCCAATTGTAAAACCTTGGCTACTGTCTTCAAAGCCCCAAAGTGACCCGCATATGTAGATGAATGACAATGTTCCAGAATTTGAGGCACTTCTTCTTCAGGCGCACACCGTCGAATAATCTGATATGCCCTTCGCCTATAGAGAATTGGATCCTCATAGAAATAGTATTTTAACTCTACAAAGAACTTTTTCCTCTGGTGGCTGAGTAATCTGGTGGTGAGATAGATTTGGCCAAGTAGTTTACTATGTCTGCATACCACAGTGCTCCTTCCATACTGAAGATATGCTCATCTAGGAATATCTTGTTTATGTCAACTCAGGTTCCAATCGAGATGAGTGACCTGCTACAACATTTTCGCTGTCCTTTTTGTCCTTGATTTCTATATCAAATTCTTGCAGCAGTAAAACCCAGCGGATCAATCTCGATTTAGCGTCATTCTTTGTCACTAGATACTTGAATTCGACATAATCTGTGTACACTATGACCTTAGACCAAACAAAATACGACCTGAATTTGTCAAAGGCATAAACCATAGTCGATAGCTCATTCTCTGTGGTTGCATAGTTGATCTGTGCGTCATTTAGGGTTTTGCTTGCTTAATAGATCACATAGAAGATTTCATTTTTCCTCTGTCCCAATACGGCCCCACAACATGATGATCACTGGCATCACACATTAGCTCAAATGATATTTCCCAATCTAGTGTCACGATTACCAGTGCTGAAGTGAGTTTTTCCTTCAAGGTATTGAAGGCTGTCAAGCATTCCTCTATAAATTCAGACGGTACGACCTTCATCAGTAAGTTACATAACATCTTTGTAATTTTTGAGAAATTTTTGATGAATCTTCTGTAAAATCCAACATGTCCCAGAAAACTACGAACGCTTTTTACTGATGTAGGTTGTAGTAGCTTTTTAATGACCTGAATCTTTACTTTGTCCAACTCGATTCCCTTTGCTGATACTCGATTCCCAGTACAATTCCCTCCTGTGCCATAAAGTGACATTTCTCCCAATTCAATACTAAATTAGTTTTCTTGCATCTTTGTAAGATCAAATTTAAGTGCTCCAAATACTCGTCAAATGAGAACCCAAAGATTGAGAAATCATCTATGAATATTTCTATGAACTTCTCCACCATGTCTGAGAAAATTATCATCATGCATCTCTTAAATGTGGCAAGAGTGTTGCAAAGGCCCAAGGGCATCCTACAGTATGCAAAGATACCATAGGGATAAGTGAAAGTAGTTTTTTACTGGTCATCTGGTGCCACTGATATCAGATTGTAACTTCAGTACCCATCGATAAAGCAATAATATAAGTGGCCTGCTAATCTTTTCAGCATCTGATCAATAAATGAAAGGAGAAAGTGATCTTTCCTTGTGGCTACATTAAGTTTTCGATAATCGATGCAAACCCTCCATCTCGTCATAGTTCTGGTGGAAATTAGTTTATTCTTCTCATTTGGCACTACCGTGATTCCACCTTTCTTTGGCACCAACTGAACTGGGCTAGTCCATGCATTGTCTAATATAGGATATATGATTCTTGCATCCAGAAGCTTGAATACCTCTGCTCTGACCACTTCCTTCATATTAGGATTCAACCTCCTATGACCTTCTATGGTTGGTCGAAAATTCTCCTCCATAAGAATCTTATGCATATATAGTGAAGGGTTGATCCCTTTGATATCTATTATAGTCCATTCAATTGTTGTTTTATTCTCCGTGAGTACCCTAAGTAGTTTCTCTTCTTCCACTTTGCTAACTATGTTCGAGATAATGATCAAGAGCGTACAAGACTTCCCAAGTAGGCATATCTGAGATATGGTGGCAATTGCTTGAGTTTCAATTTATGTGGCTACTGAATGGATGTAGTGGCTTCGTGGGTCCTGTTCCAAGCTCCCCAAAATACCTTCTGTGTGTATAAGGTGGGTTGGTATTTAAAAATCTTGCACATGTTTCAATCTTCACATAATCGGAATGTGTTGATTGAGTGTGCAATGCAAGCCTCGTAAGCATCAGATGGATTATGTAGCAAGAATGAATCTTGAACCACCCTGTCAATCACGTCGATCTGGAAACAGCTATCTGACTTTATAGGTAGCTTCATCACTTTGAAGACATTAAAAGAAATCTGTTCTTCTCCCAATCTCAGAATCAACTGTCCTTTATGAAGATCAATAAGAGTTTTGCTTGAGGATAAGAACGAGCTGCCCAATATCAGTGGAATGTCCTTGTCTTCCTCCATATCCAAAATGAGAAAATCAGTAGGGAAGATGAATTTTTCCACTTTGAACAATACTTCTTCAATTATCCCTCGTGGATGTGTCAAGGATCTATCAGCTAACTGCGATGTCATAGTGTTAGCCTTGGCTTTTCCCAATCCAAGTTTCTTGAAAACAGACAGAGGCATTAAATTTATACTTGTTCCAAGGTAACATAAAGCTTTATCAAAATTTACTTCACCAATAGTACAATGGACAGTGAAACTCCCTGGATATTTCAATTTCGGTGAGAGTTTCTTCTGAATTCTAGCGCTGCATTCCTCAGTTAGCATGACCATCTCATATTCTCCTAGGTTACGTTTATTTGATATGATGTCCTTTAGAAACTTTGCGTAGCTAAGCATCTAGACTAGTGTTTCCGCAAATGGGATGTTTATGTGGAGCTTCTTGAAAACTTCGAAATTTTTTTATATTATTGCTCCATCTTCTGCTTCTTTAGCCTCTGTGGAAATGGAATGGGTAGCTTATAGGGGTTGATGGTTGCTGTTGCTTTATCCTGTGATATGCCTGAAACATTTTATATTACTGCTCCATCATTTGTTCGTCATGCTCCACAGTCTTTTCTATCACAAGAGTTGTTGTTTTTTTATTTACACCCGACCTTTTGACGTGTATTTCAGGCAGCTGTACCCCACTTCGAGTAGTAATTGCCTTCGCATGTTCTTTTGTGTTTATTTTTGTGTTATTTAGCAAACTACCTAGTGCTTTGCCAGTCAAGGCAACTGCCATTTGTCCCTTTTGAGTCGCTAGATTTTTTATGGCGGCATTTTGGTCTTGAAGAGTGGCTTAAATTTTCTCATGAACTGAATATTGGTTTCCTTGTACTAATTAGTCTTTTCCATGAATTTACCGAACATCTCTTCCAATTGAGGCTTTTTCTCTTATTGCTGATTTTATCCTTATGGCCTATTCTGATTTTAGTTGCTCCAAGAGAAATTATGGTGTTTTTTTTTCAACTGGGATTGTATGTTCCCCAAATGAAGTATTTTGCTGGCGTTGTCCCCATTGAGCATAACCTGCCTGCTCTATTCCTTGTATTAAGATTGAAGATTCTGCTGTTACATGTTCAACTCCACATTCTTTACAATTGACCTTCTTCGTCTGTGTTACGCTAGCTGATTGTAACATGTTTTCCACCTTGTGAAATAATGAGTCAATCTTTGCAGATAAGGCAGAATATGCGCCTACTTCATACTACCGATGTCCTCTTCTGCACTGCTCGTTCTGATGTCCATATAGCTTATTAGTAGCCATTGTCTCAAATAGTTTCAGTGCTTCATCAATTATTTTTGTGGACAGTGATCCGTTAGATGGGGAGTCAACCATTCTCTAGAAAGTTGGAAGTAATCCTGCGTAGATGTATTGGACTTGGAGTCCCTTGCTGATTCCATGATGTGGACATTTCTGTAGCATGTTTTTGAACCTATTCTAAACTTCATCAAAACTCTCTGAGTCGCCTTGACAAAAAATAGATATGTCATGCTTGAACTTTGTAATTTTGGTGGGCAGGAAGAACTTGGGGCAAAATTTCTGTGTTAGATCGTTTCATGTAATAATGCTGGCGATTGGTTGAGAATCCAGCCATTTTATTGCCTTGTCGCGTAAGATATGTGGGAACAACCTCAATCTGATAGCATCATATGAGATTTTCTGATATTTGAAGTGTTGACACATCTCCAAAAAGCGAGAGACATGTACATGTGGGTTCTCTTCAGCTCTACCATAGAATAGATGTCTATTTTAAAATAGTTGTATCACGTTGGTCTTTAATTGGAAGTTAGGCTGCTCAAACGGTGGATACACGATGCTTGACTGTTTTTGAATTATTCGTGAGGTCATGAAGTCTCCTACAGACATGTTGCCTTCATCGGCTATCCTTTCTTCATTGGCTTGAAAGATGGGATTTGTAAATTGGCCATTTGTTGTGCTTCCCTAGTTTCTCGCTGCATTTGATGAAAAGTTCTTTCTATTTCTAGATCAGCTGGAATCAGGTCTCCTTCAGTAGATCTTAGCATGCAATTTTGCCAGAAAAAATCAGTAATAAAACTTAGATACTGGACAAATTCGAATAACAAAATGAAATGAAAATAAAATAAAAAGAAATACAGAGATTAACGTTTGAATTAGTGCCAATGTAAATAAGATTAAATGAATACTCAATCCTTGGTAACGGTGCCAAAAATATGTTCACGAAAATATTTTTCGATTTTAAACCACCGCAAGTGTACGGTTTGTTAATTGTCCCACAGAGATTGAGTAGTTTAATTATATCTACTTGAACTTAACTGAAACCGAAAGATAGAACAAGATTTGTGATAACATAACTTAACCCTAATTTTGGCCTAATAAGCAAATACACAATGACTCACGTGAATTTGAATGCAAAATGAATGTTAAATGCAAAATTGATGAAATCAATGAATAAGAATCGCACTAGGATCATGAACTCCCCACGCAATATCTAATTTTAACCCTAGTTTCACAAATTGACAACACGTTAATATTTTGAAGAATCAATGCTCTTAATACTACCTACCATCTCTCTCAAGTAAAGTTGTACCTACTCTCATGTCTCACCGGCCTATACTTCTATGATGGATGCAAGTATACAAGAATGCATGTAATTTTATGAGTATTTAAAGATTCATACAAGGCATAGCGATATATCTCTATCTTTTATCGGACTCTACAATGATTTATACATTGTCAAACTCATTCCCCTTTTCTCAAATGCATGGAATAAGTCATCACATTCATATAATTACGTGCACTTAATTATTAAACCAATTAATTGTATATAAACCATTCAAAACTCAAGCACGTGTTTCAATGTCAAATTTGCAAAAACTAGAACTTAAAAATCACATCACGAAGTTCATCAATCTCCTAGTACATGAAAACCTAGCCTAACATGAAGAAAAGAACAAAATACATAATAGTTTTAAGAAACGACATTACTGGTGAATGAATTAACGTGTAATCTCCTTAATCTTTGCGTTTCTACTCGTGATAATGGTGTGAAATCCTCTCCAATATGAGTTATTCCTCTTCCCAGACATTTTACCTTTAATTTGACTGTTTTAGAATTTATATATCACATCCTGACGAAGTTACACAAGAGTTTTAACGAAAATAGGAAACTGCAGAATTCGGTCCCAAACTTGGTCTATGCGACCGCATAGGTGAAAATATTTTGGCCCCTAAATTCTTTGATGCCCATGCATATGACCGCATGGGAATTACTACTATGCGGTCGCATAGTAGTATTGACTTTCAACAATCGTCATTTTGGTCATCTAAACTTGTTTTCTTCAATTTTGACCTCGTTTCTTCATTCTTTTCATTCCATACATCAATAGTGGCCTCCAATTGGTACTTGGCTCAATCAAATCCTCAATATCAATACCGATTCGATTCGAGCTCTTGGAATTGGAAACTCTTTCGGGTAATCTTTTGGATAATTTCACTTTATTCCCTAAACTTTCTTTTTTCTTCATTTTGGTCATTTTTCTTGTTTTTCTTCCTTTGATCATCCCGTATTATTCCCGAGTTGATACTCAGCTTATTTGCGTTCTTGATTCACCTTTTAGTTCAAATTTTGGTTATTTGCACTTTAGTTCCTGAACTTTTGTTTTCTTTCATTTGGCCCATTTCGCACCTTTTCTCTTGAATTCCATTATATCAATCAATACAGTCTTACAAAACAAGATTTAATAGGATTAAGCCATATTTTGTTATATTTATCAGGAAATAGCCAGGTTTTGTGGTTCGAATAAGTGTGTAAAAACACACTTATCACACTTTGACATCAAGATTGAGGGAAATCAAAACCATTTAACTCTTCTTGTATAATTTATAAATTGCACTGCTTAATGCTTATATGTACTGTTTTAGAAGATTGCGAGTTAATTCTTTTCATCTTTAGGTGTTGAAATTTATTCTAGGAATGAATAGGGACATTATGTGTTTAATATATGGAAAGAATTATGAGAGTAGGGGTGCACCGGGCATGAATGGTGGAATTTATTTGACGGAATAAAATGAAGGGAAAATTGCAACAGCGGTCATTAATACCTTTCACTTTTTTGTAGACTTCACCCTAGCCTTCAATTTGTATCAAGGAAAGTCTCTAACCTTTTAAAATATGTAGCAGAGGTCCAAATGAATGGTTTGATTGTTAGATGATCAAGAAAAGTGAATTTTTGACAATTTTTGACCAAATTAAAATGGGTAAAATAGTAAATTGATAATTGCCATAAATAAATGAACCAAAAAAAAAAATCATGAATTTTTTTTGTTCTTAAATAAAAATGAGTTGTCTCCTTTAGCTCCCCCACCCCACCTCACCTCGTCCTACCCTTTTTTCCTCTGTCTCATTCACTTGCTTCTTCTTCCATATGTCGACCCCACTTGTCGATGACCCCTTCTACCTTAGTTCGTCTGCTTTATTATATCAAACTCTATTTCAGTAGCCTCATTTATTCTGAAGTGAATGATATATGGAGAGGATGCTTACAGCCTCAAAATACAGAAGAGAATGGAAATTAGATATCAAAGCAGCTCTGATGAAATCCAAAATGCACTTTCACTAGCACAAATACTTTGGTCTATCACCTCACTCAACAAATCCCAAGAAAAAGATTATTTTGCTGCTGCTGCTTCAAATTAGGGTTATTGCGTCTACTGCTTCCCTTTTCCAACGAAGAAGAAGCTTCCATTGTTGGCAGTGGTGTGCGATTAAATTCTAGCGATGGTACCCGCAATAGGTGACAGTGCTTGTTTCAAGGGGAAAGAGGATGGCATGGGTGCGTGGGATGTGGAGGCGCTAAAGGAGACAACCCTTTTTATTTTTATTTCTTTTCTTACTTTTTCTTTTTCTTTTTTTTTTTTTTTAAATTTCATGATTTTTGGTTTTTTGGTTCATTTATTTAATATGGTAATTATCAATTTACCACTTTACCCTTTTTAAATTTTGTCAAAAACTATCTAAATTCACTATTCTTGATCAACTCACGGTCAAATAGAAATCCATTTCAACATCTGTTGTATATTTCTTAAAGATTAGGGACTTTCGTTGGCACAAATTGAATGACAGAATAAAGTCCGCAAATAATTGAAAAGTGCAATTTTCCCTCAAATGAATGTGGTGGTTTGATGATTTTTATTTCTAGTTATTTATCAGTATATTTGAAATAAAAAATGCTGAATAGTACATATGGCAATACACGGTGGAAAGCAGATGTGATGGTTTATCTTTGGCTGTTCGGGGAAGAATCCACCAATTAATGAGAGGTGATCTGGGAAGTTGAAAGATGTTGGTTAAGAGGTAATTTTAGATTTTACATTTAGGGAAGATTAAAAATCTATGGGAGTGGAGACATGAAAATTCATTTGACATTTCTTTTTATTTTAATTATTGTTTAATTATTAAATTTAAGTAATTACATGTATGCCACGTTGGCTAACTACAATAGTTAACGACTATGAATAATATTACTCAATTATTAAGTTTTAAAAGCAACTATTACTTTTTTATAGAAGAGAAAATAAGTATTTACTTGGACAATTCATGCACACCAACATCGGTATATATCAAAACAGTCTCCTCGTTCCCTTTCCACAAATAATGACACATTTACATAACAATTACCTATCTAAAAGCTCTCTAATACCCAACCCAAGATTGGACTGTGGGTGTTTATGGGGAAAAAAATAAAAAATGAGAAGTCAACACTGTTGTCTAATTGGAGTTGACTTGCCTTTTTCAACACAAAAAAAAAAAAAAAAAATGATGATGATAAAATAA
>NC_036250.1:15522950-15539357 GCF_002742605.1 Olea europaea var. sylvestris | reverse complement strand
TGACTTCCTTTTTTTAAAAAAAAAAAAAAAAAAAAAAATGATGATGATAAAATAATAAAAAATACTCCTCAATCTCCACTATGCAATCGAGTTGCATTAAATTTTTTATTATTAGTTAGGCAATTTATTGTCAAACGATCCCTCCAGGCTAAAATGTTATTCGGTTTAGTTTTTCATTCGGCATAACCAAATGATTAAACGGGAATCCAACATCACATTTAAGATGATACGACCCAATGGTTAATTAGGTCACTTGAAACAACCTAAATATTTTAGTGTTGCTCCTGGTCCAATTCACTTCTTTGGATGACCTTTTAATTGAGAGAAAAACTTGAGCCCACTTAACGACCTTTTGGGCCTTTAACTTAACCCATTAGTTAACCTAATTAAACTCGCCTTATTTGGGCTATTGGCTACAAGATAAATTGGTCCCTTGTCTATCGAAGTGAGATACGTCTCACTGCCTCTTTCTCTCTCGGCCGATCCTGTGTGTTCTCTTTTTCCACTTTCTCTGCATCTTTGTGCCTATTACCTTAGTGGTGATATTATATGTGTTTTCTTGCACCTTTGTGGTCTTTAAAGTGAAATATCTCATTGGCAACTGAAAGAGGAACTTGATATTTTCTTGGGTCATTGTTGCTGGCTTGTGGTGTTTGGAACTGGGTATAAACTGAGCCTGGATTATCTTTGGTGATCAATACATTTTTCTACATTAGTAAAAGACTCTAGTCAACCTCTATAACCTGTTTACACTTCAAGCAGTTCAGTTGCTTTGTTCAGCATGTTCTTCTGAGAGAACAAACTCCAGAAAAAGTATTAATTATCAGATTTTTCAAATCACGTTCATATTTCCTAATTTAAACCACAACCATTCAATTATTTGAGCATTAGCAATAGTCATAAATTATCGACCTAAATTTCTATTGAATCGTCAATAATTTACAGAATATAAATATTGCCATCACAAATGATCTTGATCGATTAAGTGATCTTATAACCAAGTGCTTGTGCTTCAACAACGAAGCACTAAGCCTTAAAACCAACACCGTGTACTCAAGTGTGCTGACTTGAGATTGTAATTCGCAAAAATTTGCCTTTTTATATCATTTTCAAGATAAATCGTTCTACTAAACAAAATAGCTTGTAAGGTAATATTTCAACTCGATATTTTGTAGGTCATGAATCAAGTACTTGGTCAATCACTATATCTCATAGGGTAATTGAACATGCAATTTCTGAAAATGAAAATCGTCATCTGAAGCAATAATTATACAGGTCTAAAGTTGAACACTCATTCATAAACTCGTATCCATGTTGCTACTTCTTTTCGCCGTCGGCCTATCTACTTTAGTCGAGATAATAGCCTCGAACTATCATTGTAAAATACTCATTAAGCTTACTATTTCTGTCTCCTCGTATTACTACATGTGCCACAAGAACATGAAGAATAAGCTATTTGAAAATGATGCAACTAGTCTAGTAGTTTTCATCCTATATAAATGTATTTGTGTATGTATATATTCCAAAAATGACTATGGAACACTATACATATAAAAAAGATAGAAAATAAGACCAAATTTTTCGGGCATTACACTTAAAGAGTTTGGGTGAGCGAGAAATCTATATTTTTGCAACAATGTCATGTGGTTAAAATTTATCGTTGCAAGTCATAATTTTTCTCCATATATTCTAGTTTTTTATGTTGTAATAATATATTCTTCGATTGGAGATTTTGTAAGTGAACAAGAAATTAATCTCAAATTTTAATTCGCTTTTCTATACAACAGAACTAATGATCAGTTTATCAACACTTTTGAAAAATCGAAATTTGTTTTTAAGATTAAGAATTTGCTTTTGAACATATTTGAATAATTTTTAAAAAAAAATTTATTTGTCTTGAAGAGTTTTAGAAAAATTGACCTTAAGTAACTTTCTCATAAAATTTTTTACAAGAAGCAGAAATCTACTAAATGGAGCCTATTAAATACTTAGTGCTTGTTTGTTAATGACTTTGATAACTGATATTTTGACCGTTCTGTGAAAGAAAAATTTAAAAATGACGGCTGGAATATTAAAACAACGGTCAAAATATTGATTTTAATCGACTTACGATCTGTACCAAACAAGCACTTAATCAAATCTGCATTAAAAGGATCAGCATCACCGCTCTGGATTCTTCATTTTGCATCCAAAAACAAGTAGACAGCAGACATTTTCTGTCCAACTGGATGACCTAACGAGTCAATATCACACACTTAGCCATTTATCTTCTATAGAAATTAACGAACTGCAAACCTAATACCCACTTAGACATTATGACAAAAACGACGTATGGATGTATAATTTGTGAGCAATTTCATCGGAGGTAAGCCAACTTACAAATTTATTTTTTGTTTGTCGTTTAAGTTCAATTTGACCGTTATTTCTATTTTTCCGTTAGTTTTCATATGTAATATAGACGAAATTGTCATTGAATTCGAAATATGTAAGTTGGCTGACTCAAGGCCGGCCCTAAGATTTTGGAGGCCTTAGACCAATTTCAAATATGGGACCCTATATACATGTAAAAATACATGTAAAATAAAAAATAATATTTTTTTGGGATCCTCATCGAAGTGAGGCCTTAGACGATCGCCTATCCCCCCTTTAGTCAGGGCCGACACTCGGCTGACTTTGAATATCAACGTAATGGACAAATTGAAGTTGATCATTCCGTCTGGATTTATTACCAAAACTAATAAATTAGTAACGCGGTCAATGATATTCATGATTACTCAACTTAAATTCTTTGCAACCCAATTCTTCTTCTTTTGCGCTAAAATGTAAAAAATTCACATTTTTTGTATTAAAAAAATGGGGTTTTCTTGGTAACAATGACATGTATTCAACTGTTAATCATATTATAATTATCATTTTATGAGTTTCTTATAATTTTGTTGAGCATATCATCGAAAACTTTTATAGCAAATCGTAAAACAAAGGTTATTAAGAGAGAGGAAAAATGTAAAAAGAAAAAAGAAAAGCTAGTTGGCATAACATCTATTGAATTCAACAAATAATTGGCTTCTAGCAATTTCCAGATGAAAAAACTTTCCATTGGCTAGGTCTCAAAGTCCATTAGATGTGATTTTTGATAGAAAAATTAAATTAAAATAAAACTATTGTCAGGCAATTTGTTATCAAACGACCTCCCCGAGCGATAATGTAACCTCGATTTTTTATTATCAATCGGCCTTGGCCATATGATTGATTAGTACATCGACACAATTATCGAGACAATACAATCTACATTTTTATGGACCGTTCGAAGCAACCTATTTTAAATAGTGTTGCTCAAGGTTTCGCTCCATTCCTTGGAAGGCTATATTATTATTTTTGAAGCCCACTTAATTGAGTCGAGCCTTGTTTTTGGTCCACCACTTAACCCTAACCTAACTTACCTATTTTGGACATTTACTTGGCATATAATCCCTTCCTTCTTCTCGGCCTTTATAGTGTGCCAATTCCCTTTCTCTTTGTGAGACTTCCTCTCGGCTCCTTCCTCTACTTCACTGTGACCTTTGTGGTTAATCTTTGTGGGCACATTATTGGACTTCTCCTTCTCCAATTTATAGCAACCGGAGTGGGGCGGCGGCAATGGTGGCTTTGGAGTTGTCTCAACCTTGGTAGTGTCGATGTTTTGGTAAACTGAGGCCGGTTTTGCACTTGGCGGAGGTGGAAATCAACCCTACATCTAGTATCAGAGCGCTAGTAACTTTCCCAAGCCTAAAAAATCAGCAAAAATCGGTGGAGGAGTCGCGGGTTTGGGTGTAAAACCATGACTGCAATCCTCGTTTCTGGCCAATCCAGTCACTTTCCGGCGAAACCGATCTCATATTCGGGACCAACAGGCTGAGGCGCCCCTTCGTGTGTGGCGCGTGGCGGCGATTCCGGGTGAACTTCCTTCGGGCAGTTTGCTCATTTTAATCCCCTGAATGCACTGACACTGTTTATTTTTTGTTTCAGGTTATACAGAAAAAGTTGGACAATTTTGCCCCCGGTGGATCGACAGTTAAAACTGCATAAATCTACTAAATTACTTTAGGCCAAGATTGCAGCCCTAAAGCAGTAGATTCGCATCTCTCTCGATTAGACGGACTCAGACACGTCCGCTCTGGTAAATTGGCTTAACTCGTTAATTTTTCAACATTAGCGCGTCACCGTGTGGGGTGATAATAGGTTGGGGGTTGTCATTGCTTGGCAACCATTGCTTGTGCTAAAATTAGGGTTACGTGCTCTTGATTGATCTTTTTTGATTGAGTATTTGTTTTTGGTTTAAAATCAGTCTTGTAATTCTTAGTGATCTAATTACTGTCGGACTAGTTATCTGCTAGACGTATTTTTGCTGAATTGTTATTTCCACTACTTACTATTCCGTTAGAAATACCGTGACCTTACCCTTTCGAACATTTCCTTGATCTAAGACCGCGAGTCTTACGAAACCCTGAAAATCTAGAACGGTGTATATTGTCTATGACCCCTATGACTACTTTGTGTGGTTTGATTGTGGTTTGTGCATTTTTGATTGTTGTGTAAAGATGACAACTCACAACTTTGATTTGGGAATTTTTAACGGAAAGGGTGACTTTGCTATTTGGCAACAAAAAATGAAGGGTATTTTAGTCCAACAAAAGGTTTCAAAAGTCATTGAAGGCAATTTTTCAACTGATTTTTCACAAGAACAAAGAGAAGAAGCCGATGAGCTTGCTTATACCTCAATTATTTTACACTTGTCTGATGCCGTTTTAAGAAAGGTGGGTAAATTAAAAAACACTAAAGAATTTTGGAAGAAATTAGAAGACTTGTATTTGCTTAAGTCTACACCTAATAAACTTTACCTGCTTAAACGTTTTTTCAATTTCAAAATGGATTCCTCAAAGGATCTTGATGACAATCTAGACGTGTTTAACAAATTGGTGCAAGACATAGTTAATTGTGATGAGACTGTGTCCGAAACTTATAAGGCTATAATTTTGCTCAATACAATCCCTGATTCCAATAAGGAAGTTAAGAACGCCATTAAGTATGGTAGAGATACCTTAACACCTAAAATTGTCATAGATTCCCTTAGAAGTAAAGAAATGGAAATTAGGGCTGAAAAACATGATAAGAGGAATGGTGAGGTACATATGATGCGGGGTAGAACTCAATTTAAGCAAAATAATCATGAGGGATATCAAACTAGTGGCGAGTCAAGTGGTAATGGATGGAAAAAGAAGAGCAAAGGTAGGTCTAGATCAAAATTTAGGACTAAGGCGAGAAAATACTATGGTTGTGAAAACACAGGGCATTTTATAAAAAATTGTCATAAGGAGAAGTGTAAGCTAAAAGTTAAGGAGAGAGATGAGGTAAATGTGTTAGTATCTACTTCTGATATAAATGGTGGTGAGGTCTATATGATTACAAGTCCAGTTGCATACACTGCTGAATTAAATCTAACTGCTAATTCCCGCATCCATGAGTGGATACTTGATTTTGGTGCATCTTTTTATGTGACGTCTGAAAAGAACTGGTTTTATACGTTGCATGAATCTAACGTTGGGCATGTTGTACTGTGTGATAACTTTGCCTCTACTATTGCTGAAATTGGTGACATAAACGTAAAATTTGACACAGGTTTTGTGTATACGTTAAAGGATGTTAGATATATTCCTGAATTGTCTAGGAATTTGATTTCAGTAGGGAGATTTGAGAAGGATGACTTTACTGTTAAAATTGAAAATGGTATGCTAAAAATGATCAAGGGTGCTTTAGTTTCCATTAAGGGAATTAAGAAAAACGATATATACATTACTACTGGGGAAGTGATTAGAAATGTGAATTCCTCTATCTCTTCTGCCAAGATTGATCACACAGACACATGGCACAATAGACTTGCTCACGTAGGGGTCAAGGGACTTAAGCTACTTAATGAAAAGGGTGCTTTTGGTAATGACTGTGTGTCAGATTTGCCATTTTGTGATCATTGTGTACTTGGTAAGCATCACAAAACTTCTTTCTCCACGAGTGTTAATAGAGCTAAAGGCATGCTCGAATATGTGCATTTTGATCTTTGGGGTCCTGCCAGTAACCTCACATCGGGTGGTAATAGGTATTTCCTGTCTATAATTGATGACTACACTAGGAAAGTGTGGATCTATCTTTTGAAGGATAAATCTGAGACCTTCAATAGTTTTAATAATTGGAAGAGACAAGTGAAAAACCAAACTGGCAAGAAAATCAAATTTTTAAGGACAGATAACGACCTAGAATTCTACAATAAAGAATTTGATAGTATGTGTAAAGAAAGCGGCATAACTAAACATAAGACTGTTCCCTACACCCTTCAGCAAAATGGGGTAGCAGAAAGGATGAATAGAACCATACTTGATAAAGTACGTTGCATGTTGATTAGTTCGGGTGTTCTCAAGTCATTTTGGGGTGAGGCTGTTATGACCGCTTGCTATTCGATTAATCTTACTCCTTCGGCTGCATTGAATGGTGACACTCCGCATGAGAGATAGTCGAGTAAACTGAGTGATTACTCGATACTTAGGACTTTTGGTTGTACAACCTTTTCTCATCAAAGCGAGGGTGTTAAGGGTTATAGGTTATGGGATAGAAGCCAAAAATGGGTTAAAATCATCATAAGTAGAGATGTCACGTTTAACGAAAATGAGATGCTGTCTATTAAAGGAAAAACTGAACTTAAGAGTGAAGTAGAATCAGGTGAAGAGAGAGACCAGTTTAAGGTTGAGTTAGGAAAACTCAGTCCACCTGCCCCTACTGTTTCAAATGAGGTGGAGACTCAAACTCAGGAACCCGAAGTGGAGAATAGTAATGAAATAGTGACAGAAGAACACTATGAGGAAGAAAATCATTTAGCTAACTATAACTTAGTTAGGGATAGAGAGAGGAGATAGACGAGAGAACCTAGAAGGTTTGGTTTTGAATCTGAATTAGCTTTTGCCCAGGCTAGTTATGAAGAACTAGCTGATAAAGAGCCAAAGACCTTTGAAGAAGCAATAGGCAGTGATCAATCTAATGAATGACTTAAGGCAATGAAAAAAGAGATGAGTTCTATAGAAAAGAACCATACTTGGGAGCTAGTACCTAGGCCTAAGAACAAATCAATTGTTGATTGCAAATGGGGTTTTAAGGTTAAGGAAGGAACTAGCAGCCTGGAACCCCTAAGGTTTAAAGCTAGGTTAGTGGCTAAAGGCTACACACAGAAGGAGGGCGTTGATTATAATGAAATTTTCTCACCAGTTGTTAAGTTCACCACTATTAGGGTCATGCTCGCATTAGTTGCACAATTTGACTGGGAACTTGAACAACTTGACGTAAAAACTGCTTTCTCACAGGGTGAGCTTGATGAACAAATTTTCGTGAATTAACCTAAAGGTTTTAAGGATAAGTCAAAACCTGATTATGTGTGTTTTCTGAGAAGATCCTTGTATGGGTTAAAACAATCTCCTAGACAGTGGTACAAGAGGATTGATTCCTTTGTACTCACTATAGGGTTCCAAAGAAGTAAATTTGATCACTGCTTATCATCCTCTAAGTGGATAAATAATATAAAAACAAAACTAAGTGGTAAATTTGACATGAAAGACCTAGGTAAGGCTAAGAGAATCTTAGGTATTGAAATCGAAAGAGATAGGTCAAATTCTGTTTTGTTTTTGCATCAGTCTCCATACATATCCAAAATATTGAAGAAGTTCACTATGAGTGAATGCAAACCTGTCACGTTGCCCCTTGCTAATCATTTTATTTTATCGAAGGAACAATCTCCTTGCAATGAGCGTGAAGTTGAATACATGAGTAGAGTGCCTTACTCAAATGTGATTGGTTCCATAATGTATTTGATGGTTTGCACTAGACCTGATTTAGGTTTTTGCTGTTAGTACTCTTAGTAGATATATGGCTAATCCGGGCCCTGAACATTGGGAAGCGCTAAAGTGGCTGTTAAAGTACTTGAAGGGTACTAGTAACGTAGGCTTAAAGTTTAGTGCTAATAAAGAAGGCATAAAATTAAAGGGATGCTGACTATGCGGGAGATAGGGATGGTAGGAAATCTACTTCATCTTACGTGTTTACCTTATCTTATTCATGTGTAAGTTGGAAATCACAGTTACAACATATTGTTGCACTATCCACTATAAAATCAGAATATATTGCTACCACTGAATCTATTAAAGAAGCTCTATGGCTTAGAGGCCTACTTCATGAACTGTGTGTCCTGAATGATTATGTGGTAGTGTATTCTGATAGTCAGTCATCTATACATTTATACAAAAACCTTGTTTTTCACGAGGGCACTAAACACATTGATGTTAGACTCCACTTCATTAGAGATATAGTATCTCAAGAGGTGGTAAGACTTGAGAAAGTCCATGCCCACTACAACCCATCTGATATGGGGACGAAGGTACTGCCACTGACAAAGTTTAGGAGTTGCAAGGAACTTCTAAACATTGGTACAGGTAAATGATTTCCAATTTTATTGTTTTTCTATTAGAGGTGTCACTAATGGGAGACAATTTTCTTTGCAGGTCCTTTGACACTAAGGTGGAAGTTGTTAGGTAATTTGTTGTCAAACGACCTCCCCGAGCGATGATGTAACCTCGGTTTTTTATTATCAATCGGTCTTAGCCATATGATTGATTAGTACATCGACACAATTATTGAGACAACACAATCCGCATTTATATGAACCATTCGAAGCAACCTATTTTAAATAGTGTTGCTCACGGTTTCGCTCCATTCCTTGGAAGGCTATATTATTATTTTTGAAGCCCACTTAATTGAGTCGAGCCTTGTTTTTGGTCCACCACTTAACCCTAACCTAACTTACCTATTTTGGACATTTACTTGGCATATAATCCCTTCCTTCTTCTCGGCCTCTATAGTGTGCCAATTCCCTTTCTCTATGTGAGATTTCCTCTCGGCTCCTTCCTCTACTTCACTGTGACCTTTGTGGTTAATCTTTGTGGGCACATTATTGGACTTCTACTTCTCCAATTTATAGCAACCGGAGTGGGGCGGCGGCAGTGGTGGCTTTGGAGTTATCTCAACCTTGGTAGTGTCGATGTTTTGGTAAACTGAGCCCGATTTTGCACTTGGCGGAGGTGGAAATCAACCCTACAACTATAAATTAATTAATGAAATTGAAATAAAAATATTAGCTAATGATACTCGTTTAAAGTTGAACATTCAAAACACTCTTTTCGATTTTTATATCCATATTATTACTTCATCTCACTTTCGGCATATCTACTTTAGTCGAAATAATAATCCCGAAAATATCATTGTAATGTACACATTGAGCTTACTATCTCCATCTCCTCATATTCCTACATGTGCGACAAGGACATGAAGAATGGCCATTTGAAAAGGGTAATGCTACGTGTACAATAATCGTTTACACACGGCATTATACTTTCCTCACAAGTGTAGCCCCCCCCCCCCCCCCCCCCCCCCCCTTTTCTCTCTATGTGAGGTGGGTATAAAGCTGTGCGTATACCTTGAAGTGTACACATAACATTATTCACTTGAAAAAGATATAACTAATAAATTTCATCCTATATAAATATATTTGTGTATACTAAAAAAATAATCATAGAATACTACACATAAACATATAGAAAATACTCTTGAGAGTTTGGGTGAGTGAGAAATCTATTTCTTTGCAACAATTTATCATGCCATTAAAACTTAGCCCTTGTTTCCATTTTAATAAGGGTTTGAAAAAAAAAATTAGAGTAATAATTTTTTGAAGAAGGTTTGATTAAAAAAGAAGGAAAAATTTTGTTTGTAATATTATTTTATCTAAAATGTGTAACTGAAAAAAAATGAAAAACAAGAATTAAATTTAAAATGGAGCCCAAACAGGAGCTCATTCTTGTGAATCATAATTTTTCTCTATCTATTCTAATTTTTCTATTATAGCAATATTTTCTCTTATAAGAGAATCCATAGTTGAACAAGAAATTAATATAAATTTTCTATACGATTTTCAATATAGCATAGAATTTTGCTACTTTGTCTGAATTTTTTTTGTCCGAATGGTTGTGACATCTTCACATGTCGTGGGTCCCGCATGAATAAAAATGTCCCCAAAAAAGTGGGGCCCACCATTGTGAGAGTCAGTCACCCTTTTTGTCAAAAAAACTCAGGTACTGTAGCAAGAATCTATAGCATAGCTAATAAGGTCCTTCAACACAACTTTTAAAAACCAATTTTTTTTTCAAGACTAGAAAGTTATCTTTAAAATTTTTTTAATAATTTGTTTTTGAAGTGTTTTATCTATTTAGAAGAGCTTTTACAGGAATGTAACCTAAGATAACTTTAAATTTCTCATAAAAATCTGCTAAATGGACCCTAATAAATACTAATCGAATCTGCATTAAAAGGATCAGCATCACCTATTTACATTTTGCATCCAAAACCAACCGAAATGAGTAGACAGCAGACATGTTCTGTTCAACCAGTGTGACCTAACGAGTCAATTAATGCTTTCGAAAGAACTGCAAACCTAATACCCACTTAGACATTATGACAAAAGAGACGTATGGATGTAACAATTTCATCGGAGGTAAGCCAACTTACAAATTTATTTTGTGTTTGTCGTTTAAATTCAATTTATTTCAATTTGACCCTTCTTTCTATTTTTCGATAGTTTTGGTATGTAATATAGACGAAATAGTCATCGAATTCAAATTTTACCTGCATAAGACAATCATGTAAGTTGATTTACTTTGGATATCATGTAATGGTCAAAATGAAGTTGATCATTCCGTCTAGATTTATTATCAAAATTAACGAATTAGTAATCCAGTCAATCATATGATAATTATCATTTTATGAGTTTCCTATGATTTTGTTGAGTATCTCGTTGAAAATTTATAGAAAGTTGCAAAACAAAGGTTATTAAGAGAGAGAGAGAGGAAAAAAGAAAAGAAAAGCGTATTTTGATATAACATCAACAATTGAATTCAGAAAATGATTAACTTCTAGCAATTTGCTTATGAAAAAACTTTCCATTGCCTAGGTTACAAAGTATCCATTAGAAAAGATTATCGATAGAAAATTTAAATTTAAATTAAAGTGATGAAATTTAAACAGAAATATTAGCTAAGCTATTATATTATATAGAAACAAATTGAAGTTGAGGGATCAACGTGAGATAAACAAACAAGTTGGATGACCTCAAATGAAATTTTTGCTACAGCCTGAGATGAGATAAGGACATGCCATGATTATTTCTTCACTCAAGATCAACCCACTTTTCTCTACTACCTTCTTGCAAAAGGAGATGGGATCAAAACCGAAGGTCTCCTACCAAAGATTGAGATCAGAACTTTGGTTTGATGAAGATGGTGATTATCATGATATTGATATCAGAGAGAAGGTGATCAGACGGTTTAGAAGCCGCCGATTCAGGAAGGTGCATATCAGGAGAAAACTGAGGATAAAAATTCCAAGTTTGAAGAGATTGTTGAGACGAAAAGCAAGATTAGTGAAGATTGGTTGGTGTAAGATTTTGAAAAGATTGAAGGAAAGTCAGTCCCATTTTGGTGATCTTTTTGCTGGGAATTATATGTTCATGCAAGTAACTCCAACCCCATTGAAGAGTGCTGATATCAGGTATTCTCTTCCCAAGATTGCATGATGAATCCCAAGGGGACGGGACGCCTACTACACAGTACTGAATAGGATTGAACAGTATAACAAATAAGCTTTTATGTTTGGTAAGCTCGACAGATGACAATGGACAATAATATTGTGTGCAACATTATCTATTTCTTTGGCATTGTGCAGTACACAATATTCGACAGTATAATGAATATGATTTTAGGTTCTTTTTGTTTTTAGTTACCGCACAAACATAAAATAAAAATTATTCATTGTACAATATACTATACAGTCATGTACTCTATTGTGTTGTGTAACCCGAATTCTCTTGCATGTTTGGCATGAATAATCATTCTAGCTGCTTTGTCTTTCTTAATACTGTGTACAGCTATTCCCTCCTTGAGTAATTTTGATTGTACAGAATTCATTTTACGGAATAAAACCAGATCTCTCACACAAGGTCGACCCCACTGTGGAGCCCAATGTAATAAAAAATGATAAAAATCTCGACCCCATATGGTAAGTCTGTGAACTGGGGTCCGTACCCCCAGCTCGGCTCTTCACTCCTTCTGAAACATTCGAAGCTAACAAACATGAGCTGTCCTTGGAATGTGGGCTTGAAAAGGGACACTGGCAATTTCGGTTATCAGTATGGTAAATTTATTTCAGCTTCCACAAAGTAATTTTCTTTTGTTTCTTCTTCTTTTAGTGTGAATAATGATACAATAAAATATTTTGAAGCTGATATGCAGCTAGAATATCCAGGGATAGCATCAGAACTGTCATAATTTCTTTAAATGATTGTTTCTGTGGATCAGACCTTGACAATGTCATCTGTAATTTTTGACGGAAGTACGTTGGTGAGATATTATTGTGAGGCATTTTTAAGAATGTCCAATTTTAAGAGTATGAGTTGAAAAGTATTCACTCATTTGAATTTAGGGAAAACTTGTTTATTATGCCTTTAATGAAAAGCTACATTTTGAAATGATATTCTTGACATTTGATTTTTTTTTTATCAATTTGTCACGAATTTTGAGAAGTGACTTTCATGATAAGCTACATTAAAATAATGTTTCTCGACATTTCATATATCATTCTCGACATTTGAACACCGTTTCATTTATCTAGAATAACATTTCATTTTGAACATGACATTTAGTATTTATTGTGATTTGACATGTATACTTTTTGAAATAAATATGACAGATTATGTGTCAAAATTTTATTGGCCAATAACAATATTGCAAAAATATCCTTTTTTTTTGTCTTAGCATGGAATTATAAATTGTTAATAAGGGTATTTTGGTCTAAATTCTTTCAAATTAGACATTTTTGCAATGGTGGATATTTTTGCAAATGACTAGGTAAAAATGGACATTTTATGAAATTTCCTCTATTATTGTTGTAATTTTGTCCTAATTACTGACATGTATTAATTATAATCAGAATCATCGACAATATTAAAACAATAATCGTCGACGAAATTTTCTATCGCTAATCACCTTACCTTTATTATTATTTTTTTTGAGTGGCAACTGTTACGCCCCGCCACATAGACTCCATGACCGACCTCTTGAAGCCCTCGCAATGAATCCACGTGGATCAAGCCCCCGAAGCCACACTCACTGAGGCGGTGGATTCCTCGAACCGCCAAAGATAAACCATCATAGGCTAGTGAGTTTAAATGAACGTCTAGGATTGGATGCTTTGGTTAAAGAGATGAGGTCACGTGTATCTTCATCCAATAGACATCATTCCATATGTAAAATTTTAAATACCCCCTCTTTATATCATTGGAAAGATAATCCAACTCAATACACTTAAAGCTACTAATATGTCTTATCTTTTGCAGATTATAAATTTGTTTTGCTGGAGTTTAGATTACTTTGCTTTCTTGGAGTCGTTTGTGATTGGTTACTATTACGGAATCACTCCCTAAAATATATAGCTGGAGTCCAAGCATATTCGTCTTGTGTTATAGAGTTTCTCCCACGTCCAAATCCGAAGTATTGTCGACTAGTCACATGTCCATACGTGTTGGAATTGACTTACGTGCACTTGATGGGTCCAGCATCCATTATCCACNCTTTTACAGGAATGTAACCTAAGATAACTTTAAATTTCTCATAAAAATCTGCTAAATGGACCCTAATAAATACTAATCGAATCTGCATTAAAAGGATCAGCATCACCTATTTACATTTTGCATCCAAAACCAACCGAAATGAGTAGACAGCAGACATGTTCTGTTCAACCAGTGTGACCTAACGAGTCAATTAATGCTTTCGAAAGAACTGCAAACCTAATACCCACTTAGACATTATGACAAAAGAGACGTATGGATGTAACAATTTCATCGGAGGTAAGCCAACTTACAAATTTATTTTGTGTTTGTCGTTTAAATTCAATTTATTTCAATTTGACCCTTCTTTCTATTTTTCGATAGTTTTGGTATGTAATATAGACGAAATAGTCATCGAATTCAAATTTTACCTGCATAAGACAATCATGTAAGTTGATTTACTTTGGATATCATGTAATGGTCAAAATGAAGTTGATCATTCCGTCTAGATTTATTATCAAAATTAACGAATTAGTAATCCAGTCAATCATATGATAATTATCATTTTATGAGTTTCCTATGATTTTGTTGAGTATCTCGTTGAAAATTTATAGAAAGTTGCAAAACAAAGGTTATTAAGAGAGAGAGAGAGGAAAAAAGAAAAGAAAAGCGTATTTTGATATAACATCAACAATTGAATTCAGAAAATGATTAACTTCTAGCAATTTGCTTATGAAAAAACTTTCCATTGCCTAGGTTACAAAGTATCCATTAGAAAAGATTATCGATAGAAAATTTAAATTTAAATTAAAGTGATGAAATTTAAACAGAAATATTAGCTAAGCTATTATATTATATAGAAACAAATTGAAGTTGAGGGATCAACGTGAGATAAACAAACAAGTTGGATGACCTCAAATGAAATTTTTGCTACAGCCTGAGATGAGATAAGGACATGCCATGATTATTCCTTCACTCAAGATCAACCCACTTTTCTCTACTACCTTCTTGCAAAAGGAGATGGGATCAAAACCGAAGGTCTCCTACCAAAGATTGAGATCAGAACTTTGGTTTGATGAAGATGGTGATTATCATGATATTGATATCAGAGAGAAGGTGATCAGACGGTTTAGAAGCCGCCGATTCAGGAAGGTGCATATCAGGAGAAAACTGAGGATAAAAATTCCAAGTTTGAAGAGATTGTTGAGACGAAAAGCAAGATTAGTGAAGATTGGTTGGTGTAAGATTTTGAAAAGATTGAAGGAAAGTCAGTCCCATTTTGGTGATCTTTTTGCTGGGAATTATATGTTCATGCAAGTAACTCCAACCCCATTGAAGAGTGCTGATATCAGGTATTCTCTTCCCAAGATTGCATGATGAATCCCAAGGGGACGGGACGCCTACTACACAGTACTGAATAGGATTGAACAGTATAACAAATAAGCTTTTATGTTTGGTAAGCTCGACAGATGACAATGGACAATAATATTGTGTGCAACATTATCTATTTCTTTGGCATTGTGCAGTACACAATATTCGACAGTATAATGAATATGATTTTAGGTTCTTTTTGTTTTTAGTTACCGCACAAACATAAAATAAAAATTATTCATTGTACAATATACTATACAGTCATGTACTCTATTGTGTTGTGTAACCCGAATTCTCTTGCATGTTTGGCATGAATAATCATTCTAGCTGCTTTGTCTTTCTTAATACTGTGTACAGCTATTCCCTCCTTGAGTAATTTTGATTGTACAGAATTCATTTTACGGAATAAAACCAGATCTCTCACACAAGGTCACCCCACTGTGGAGCCCAATGTAATAAAAAATGATAAAAATCTCGACCCCATATGGTAAGTCTGTGAACTGGGGTCCGTACCCCCAGCTCGGCTCTTCACTCCTTCTGAAACATTCGAAGCTAACAAACATGAGCTGTCCTTGGAATGTGGGCTTGAAAAGGGACACTGGCAATTTCGGTTTTCAGTATGGTAAATTTATTTCAGCTTCCACAAAGTAATTTTCTTTTGTTTCTTCTTCTTTTAGTGTGAATAATGATACAATAAAATATTTTGAAGCTGATATGCAGCTAGAATATCCAGGGACAGCATCAGAACTGTCATAATTTCTTTAAATGATTGTTTCTGTGGATCAGACCTTGACAATGTCATCTGTAATTTTTGACGGAAGTACGTTGGTGAGATATTATTGTGAGGCATTTTTAAGAATGTCCAATTTTAAGAGTATGAGTTGAAAAGTATTCACTCATTTGAATTTAGGGAAAACTTGTTTATTATGCCTTTAATGAAAAGCTACATTTTGAAATGATATTCTTGACATTTGATTTTTTTTTTATCAATTTGTCACGAATTTTGAGAAGTGACTTTCATGATAAGCTACATTAAAATAATGTTTCTCGACATTTCATATATCATTCTCGACATTTGAACACCGTTTCATTTATCTAGAATAACATTTCATTTTGAACATGACATTTAGTATTTATTGTGATTTGACATGTATACTTTTTGAAATAAATATGACAGATTATGTGTCAAAATTTTATTGGCCAATAACAATATTGCAAAAATATCCTTTTTTTTTGTCTTAGCATGGAATTATAAATTGTTAATAAGGGTATTTTGGTCTAAATTCTTTCAAATTAGACATTTTTGCAATGGTGGA
>NC_036250.1:15490005-15521002 GCF_002742605.1 Olea europaea var. sylvestris | reverse complement strand
GCGTCGCCGAGGCGGAAGAACAGCCATACTCACTGAAAGAATGGCTCAGATAGCTGCGGGTATGAGAGACATAGCAGCTCAGAATATGGCGATGTAGGAACTCCTCATGCAAGCCCAGGGCCACCAGAGCTATCAAAGGCCCCAAGGATCTTATCCGGTGCAGGAAATCCCTTTATCTCACTCTCGGGACCACATGAGCCGGCACACAGAATGCCCCCTCGAAAGAGAGATGAACGCCGAAGCAACATCTTATGTGCAATGGAGTCATCCATCAGAACCACCCTTGGGGGACAACTTTCCTCAAGAACACGACGACCAGACGTCGGTAAACGTCTTCGATCGGATAGGGGAGGATCCTAGCAATAGGGTCCACCCAGCAGAAGGTCAGTTCGTTCAGATCGCGAACAAGAGCATGTTCCCCCTCCTCCTCCTAGAAATAGGAGGGAGAGGAGAAACCTAGTCGACTGGAGGAGTCGGGAAGAAGCACCTCTACCACCCCAGGACATCCAAGATGATGAAGGATCAGAGGGGCCCTGTCGATCTTATGAGATTGACGACGATGACGATAACCTCCCTTTTTCAAGGGAGATTCGAAGCTTCCCAATGCCAGCTAACTTCATGCCCCCTAAGATCCCCAAGTATGAGGGACGTCTTCGATCGGATAGGGGAGGATCCTAGCAATAGGGTCCACCCAGCAGAAGGTCAGTTCGTTCAGATCGCGAACAAGAGCATGTTCCCCCTCCTCCTCCTAGAAATAGGAGGGAGAGGAGAAACCTAGTCGACTGGAGGAGTCGGGAAGAAGCACCTCTACCACCCCAGGACATCCAAGATGATGAAGGATCAGAGGGGCCCTGTCGATCTTATGAGCTTGATGATGATGACGATAACCTCCCTTTTTCAAGGGAGATTCGAAGCTTCCCAATGCCAGCTAACTTCATGCCCCCTAAGATCCCCAAGTATGAGGGAAAGGGGGATCCGGAGAAGCACCTCACAAAGTATATGACACAAATGAGCCTTAGGGGAGCCTCGTCTGCTCTAAAATGCAGAGCCTTCCATTTAACACTAGGCGGAGCCGCCGAGGTGTGGTACAGCAGGCTTCCTCCCCTAAGCATCAGAAGTTGGCCAGATTTGAAGAAAGTATTTTTGAACCAGTACCTCTCACGCAGGGAAGGAGAGGCGCCAATTCAACGCCTACAGGACATGAGGCAGGCCCCTGGAGAGATGCTAAAAAGCTATCTCGCCAGGTTTACAGACGAAATTACTTACTGCGAGCAGGTCACTAATAGGGAAGCCCTTTCCGCCTTGAAAGGTGGGCTCAACATGAACACTTTGTTTTGGAGAGACGTGCACGGCAAGAATCCCTCCACATACGACGAGCTGGTGGAAATGATGAGAGTGAAGATTGTTAGTGAAGAAATGATTGATCATTGCAACCGTGCCGCGCAGGGACTCCTTCCTCCACAGAGGCAGGTAGGTCGAGGCCCCGCAGCACACCTTGTTACTCAGCAATGGACCCAAGCAGGGCATACCAAAGCTCCCACATCCGGACAGGCCCTAGCTTCCGCCACATTGAATGTAGTGCTAGTGTTGGTATATGATAACGCACCTGCTGAGGCGGGACCATCTGGAAGAACTGACAACAATAAGAAGAAGAAAAAGAGGCCAAATAGACCCTTGGCAGGAGCAAGGTTTTGTACATTCCATCAACTATACGGACATGACACCAGCGAGTGTCGTGATGCCAATCGGCGCCCTGATCGAAGCAACCCTCACACTTCCAGCAGAAACGAACACCCTCGCAGATCCACCTCCCTGAGGAGGGGAGGGAGAGGTCACCAGGAACAATCTCCTCGTAGAAGAGAATCGAGGAATCGAGGCCAATCCAGGTAGGGGAACCAAGCCCAATATTCGGGAGGCCAGGTCATCAGGGAAATCGATACCATCGTTGGGGGACCCCACGTCGGTGGCAACACTAGGAATGCCCAGAGAAATTATACAAGAGAAGCTAAGGATCCCCGATGATCACCTACATTGTTGACGAATCGAAATCAGCAAATAAGATAGCCCCAATCACCTTCTCCCAGGAAGACTCAGAGGAAGTTCACCACCCCCATTGCGATGCTTTGGTTGTAAAAGCCGTAGTAGCTAGAAACGGATTGAAACGCATGCTCGTTGACAATGGCAGTTCCGTGAACATATTGTTCGGCTCCACTTTTGACAAAATGCAAATTGAACATGGATCGATCCCCATGACCGACCCACTGTTCGGATTCATTGGGGACAGCATCATCCCACGAGGGCGGATCACCCTGCCTGTGGAAATGGATTCGGCACCCCTAGTCCCCCAGCATTTCATGGAATTTCTGGTGGTAGATCATAGATCGGCTTATCATGGAGTATTGGGCAGACCCGCTCTGAAATATCTTTGGGCTGTGACGTCCATTCACTATTTGTGCATGAAACTCCCAACCGAACATGGGATTGTAACAGTCCGGGGCAATCAGATGGGCTCCAGGGCATGCTACCTAAACTCGCTGTGCAAATTCGAGCCCCGAACTGTTAATGTAATCCTAGCCGAGGTACCCGCTGAAGTTGGTACGGACGTGGAAATGCTCGACGCCCCTGAACAAGGGCATACCTCTGAACAAGAGAGAGACGTCATCATGGAAGAGGCCCCTGAACAAGGACACCCTCTTGATGAGTTAGACCCCCGAATAATCGATTATGAACCAAATACGACCTCCATGGAAGAACTGAAAACTTTCCCCGTCAATTCGGAAGACCCCAATCAAGTCTTGCGCATAGGGAAGTCATTATCATCTGAAGTAAAAACTGAGATGATACGATTCCTGAAAGGAAACCTGGATGTCTTTGCATAGAAACATGAAGATATGGTGGGAATAGATCCTAGGATCTGTTGCCATCACCTTAACATCAACCCCTCCTATGCCCCCCATAGACAGAAGAGGCGCGCCCTGAACCCGAAACGGTACGAGGCACTGAAAGACGAAGTAAGTAAATTTAGCGCAGTGGTTTCATCAGAGAGGCCATATATCCGAGGTAGATATCCAACCCGGTTCTGGTGAAAAAGTCCAGCGGGAAGTGGAGGGTATGTGTGGACTTCACAAGCCTAAATAAGGCGTGTCCCAAGGACAACTTCCCACTTTCGAGAATTGATCAACTTGTGGACTCCACTGCTGGGCATGAACTACTGAATTTCATGGATGCATACTCAAGGTACAACCAGATACCCATGTTCCGACCTGATGAGGAAGCTACATCATTCATTACGGACAGGGGCCTGTATTGCTACAAAGTTATGCCCTTCGGATTGAAAAATGCCGGGGCCACATACCAGAGGTTAGTCAACATGATGTTTGTCGAACTCATTGGCAAAACCATGGAGGTCTACGTAGACGACATGTTGGTCAAAAGCCTCCAGGCAATCAAACACGTGAGTTACATTGACCAAACCTTCCAGATACTCAGAAAGTATAATATGAAATTGAATCCCCTCAAGTGCACTTTCGGAGTGGCATCAGGCCAGTTCTTGGATATATTGTAAATCAGAGAGGAATTGAGGCAAATCCGGCAAAGGTAACGGCCTTACTAGAAATGAGGTCACCTCAGAAACCGAAGGAGGTCCAAAGTCTCAATGGCCAGATAGCCGCACTCAGCCGCTTCATCTCCAGAGCCACTGATAAAAGCTTACCTTTCTTCAATGTATTGAAGTAAGGAAAGAGATTCCAATGGGCTTCGGAGTGCGAAGAAGCCTTCGAGTCTCTGAAGAAACACCTCGGGAAAGCACCCCTCCTGTTGAAACCTCAACCGGATGAATCTCTGTTACTGTATCTAGCAGTTTCAGACGTGGCAGTCGGCACAGTCCTAATCGAGGAAGAAAATGAGCGTCAATTGCCAGTGTACTACATCAGCAAAGCACTTTTCCCAGCTGAAACACGCTACCCCGACATGGAAAAACTGACACTCGCGCTTATCACAACCTTAAGAAAGCTGAGGCCATATTTCCAAACCTACTCAATACAAGTCCTTACAAATTTCCCTTTAAAGCAAGTAATGCAGAAAACAGACGCGTCGAGACGCCTGCTGAAATGGGCCATCGAGCTCAGCGAGTTCGATCTCACGTTCCGACTTAGACACGCCATCAAGGGCCAGGCCCTTGCCGATTTTATGGTTGAGTTTACCAAAACCCCAGAAATAGAGGCTATAATGGAACCAGCCGAGCCCCCCACATGGAAATTATTTGTAGATGGGTCCTCAGGAGAGGCTGACGCGGGGGCAGGGATCATGTTGGAGAGTTCGGAAGGCCATATGCTAAATTGTGCGGTAAGATTCGGCTTCAAAGCCTCGAACAACGCAGCCGAATATGAGGCCCTTCTGGCAGGTCTAAGGCTCGCTAAGGAAATGCGGGTCAGGAAGCTCCTAACAAGTAGTGATTCTCAGCTCGTAGTAAATCAGGTAAATGGGAATTTCGCAGCCAAAGATGGTAACATGCTTGCGTACTTGAAGTTGGTTCTGAACATAATTCCCCATTTCGAAAGGTTCGAACTGACTCAAGTCCCCCGTCTAGAAAATGCACATGCAGATGCCCTCTCAAAATTAGCCAGCAGCATGGACTCAGAGCTGCTAAACATCGTCCCCATTGAACACTTATCGAAGCCTTCCACCTTCGAAGGCGAAGAGGTACTGTGGATAGAAGGCACCCCATTATGGATGCAGCCCATAATCGCGTACCTGAAGGAACAAACACTGCCTGCTTCCAGAAGCGAAGCGAGGAAATTAAGGAGAAGGGTTGCACACTTCGTCCTGCAAGAAGACACCCTTTACAAGAGAGGCTTCGCTTCGCCCCTTCTTCGATGTGTAGGCAGCGAAGAGGCCACATACATACTCAGAGAAATACATGAAGGGATCTGTGGAAATCACTCCGGAGGAACGGCCCTAGCACACAAGGTTCTCCGTCAAGGCTATTTCTGGCCAACCCTGAAAAGGGATGCTTGCCAATTTGTCCAGAAATGTGACAAGTGCCAGCACTTCTCTAACGTACAAAGACAACCTACTCAGAGCCTCTCTGTAGTAACTAGCCCTTGGCCATTTGCCAAGTGGGGCATCGACTTCATTGGTCCACTCCCAAAAAGAAGAGGAAGCACAACTTTCGCCATTGTCGCCATTGACTACTTCACTAAGTGGGTCGAGGCAGAACCCCTTGCCCGAATTACCGAGGCTAATACTACGAAGTTCGTTTGGAAAAACATCATTTGTAGATTCGGCATCCCCCACTCTATAGTCTCTGATAACGGGCGGCAGTTCGACAATAGGAAGATGCGAGACTTATCCGACGAATTGGGCATAAAGAAGGACTTCTCGACACCTCATCACCCCCAGGCAAATGGGCAAGTTGAAGCAGTGAACAAGACTATCAAGCACACCCTGAAAAGGAAACTAGATGCCTCAAAAGGGGCCTGGGTTGACGAACTCCCCCGCGTCCTCTGGGCTATTAGAACGACTTGTCGGACTGCAACCGGTGAAACCCCATTTTTCATGACCTACGGAGCCGAGGCGATGAGTCCGGTCGAAATTGGGGTCCCATCACATCGATGGATACATTTCAATGAGATTAGCAATGACGAGAGGCCCGAATAAGCGAACTGCACCTCCTCGAGGAAAAGAGAGATACCTCCCAAATGACCCTGGCAAAATATCATCGCAAGATGACCGCTTTTACAACTCCAAGGTCAGAAACAGAACTCTCCGCTTGGGCGACCTCGTCCTCAAAAGAGTTTTCCAATCTTCAAAACCAACCGGGTCAGGAGTATTCGGCCCGAACTGGGAAGGCCCTTACAGCATTCGAGAGGAATCCCGACCTGGTACCTTCGAAATCGAAGATATGTCAGGAAGGACGCTGCCTCATAAGTGGAACATCGAACACTTGAGGAAATACTACCAGTGATAAGACTGTGTTCCGATCTGATCTTAATGTGTCATAGAGAATCGATTGTCCCGATCTGATCTCAGTTGTAAAGTTCCCTAAGTGATGGAATCGCCTTTGTAAAGGGTGGTGTAATTTATCTTAGTAATGAATTTTCAATTCCAAGCCACATCAGTTAGTGAATAGTTTCCTCAGTGCTTCGGAATGTTCATTTAAGCGATCCGATCATCAATTATTAGCTGATTAACATCAAGCGGTTCTTCATGTTTTCCTAATTGGTCTGATCTCAGATTATTAATAAGTTGGCTTTAGGAATCGCTTCATACTCGCTTAAGTGTTTAAACTTATGTTAACTTAAGCGGTCCGGTCCACAGTTATTAACTGGTCATTGTCGCAAGGCAATTAGTCTAACCATTGTCGTTCATACAAGTATAAACAAAGAAAATACAAGGAAGCAGAAGCCCAAATACTTAACAAAAATTTCTCATTTCATTTAACAAATTTAATTACAGTGGGGCCAAAGCCATTACAAGATAATCCTAATCTGTTGGAGGGACTTCAGTACTGGCCGCCTCCTGGGCCTCCGAAGCCTCCTCGACAACCTTATCAGGCCGGCCCCCCAAACTCTGCCTCCAGTGGAGAGATGTCCAGAGTGGGATGCACCTCCTTCAGTCGACCCAATAAGCTTTGGGCACTCCATGAGGTCCAGAAGTTGGCGAAGTCGTCATACAAGGGATGGTCTTCGAAGTGGTCAATAAAGTTCTGGACTGCCACCTCCCCCGCAGACTTCAATTCCTCCTTCAAAGAGGCAATCTCCTTTGACTGGGTCTCTGTCTGCTGCCTCAGCTCTGCCTTTTCTCTGTTGGAGGCCTCCAGAGCATCGGTGGCGAGCTTGTGGTGCTCATTGGCGTGATCAAGTCGCCGAGTCACAACAGCTACTTAGCATTCCACCTCATAGAGCTCTTTCTTCAGCCGCTCCACCTCTGCTTGCGCAACAGTAAGCTGGGCCTCAACAGCTTTCTTCCCCTCCTCTGCTTTTGCGGCTTTGGCCTGGGCCGTCCGCACAGCATCCCCATATTGCATCGCCTCCTCGAGGCGTTCGACGAGGTCCTCCCTCTTAGAGTTCAGATCCTTCACCAAGCCCTCGAGCTGGATTCTTGTGCTTAGTGCCCGAGCCACACAAGCGCTGTTCGCCGCCACCAGATCTTCGATCGTGCAGGAGGCGGTATGGTCCCTCCACTCTTCTGTCCAATATTTACTGTGGACCACCCCTACCGCAGCTATTTCGAGAGGAAGAGCCTCCAACACCTCCCTTACGGGCCCCTCAAGATTGGTGCCCAGGAAATCAACCTCCTTAGAGGGACGGGCCCTTTTTCTCGTATGCTGCCCCGGAGCTTGATCAATGGGCACTGTAGCAAGGGGTGCTGTGTCCGGGGCAGCGACAGGCTCAGTCGGAGCGGGGCTTCTCTCCGGGAGGGCCACCCCGTGGGAATGGTGGTCTGCCTCAAAACTGGGGGTGGTCTCGCCATAGTTGGGCGTCTGGGAGGGGCGGCACTCTTCTTGCCCTTCCTTCGGAGGTCAGCCTCCGGGTCCTCCTGAACTTCCTCCTCCGTCAGAGGCTGGAGCCTCTTACTGGCCTCCACCAACTCCTCCATTTTCTTTTTATACGAGGAGGAGGAGGCCTTCAGTGCCCGTGCCTCAGCCATCATTTTCTGGATGGTCTTGAAGTCAGGGCGTACTGGCAGCAGCTTGTTAAAGTTATCTGCAAAGAAACAAATAAGGAATTAGTACAAGTCTAGGGAGTTCGGAATAAAAAGTAAGGGCTTTGATCCTATTACCTTGAGACGCCATTAAATCATGAGTAATGAAATGGATGTTCTTCCGGATCAGCCTGTGGTAGGACCTCTTCTTCTGAGGCAGCTGATAAATGACACAGATAGTGTCGAAGTCCTCCGTTGATAGCTTGCACCGAGGAAGAGAACCTACAAAAGAAACATAACTGTTAGACACAAGTCGAACCGAAGAGAAAATAAAAGAAGCAACTACTATACTCACTAAGTGTTGAAAACTTCGTTGGAACTGTAAGAGGCGCCAGGGGGTCCCCCTCCATTGTGTCCCATCGCTCCGCTGCCCAGCACCATGAGCTCTTCCATTCTTTGATGGAGCTCGGTAGATCGACCACGAATGGAGTGTGGGAACCCCATGACGTAAGGTAGTACCAACCCCGGGTCTTATCCCCCCGACAGTAACCTTGGGAATATAGAGGGTCTGGAAAACGGAAAGGGGCATCTCCACCCCTAATGACGCCTCTTTCCACAACATCCAGGAGCCCACCATCTGGCTCCAGGAGGTCGGATTGAGCTACGTCGGGCTAGCCCATAGGACCTAAGCACCAACCTAAAGAATGGGTGGATAGGCAGCCTAAGTCCGGCCCTAAGGATCGCCTCACTAATGGCCACCCCCCCCCATTATTGCCCCAGCTATTTCTGAGGAGGTCACCACAATGGGCTCGTCCACCCTCACTATTTCTAAGCCCCTCCCCGAACCAGAACTCCCTTCCGAGGCCATTCTTTAAAAATTTAAAAGCTTAAACAGGTGCTGAAACTTACGGGTTTGGAGGTTTTCCTAGCCGAAAATGGTGTAAGGTCGCTGGAAGCCTAGTTTTTCTCGTCGAAAGTCTAGTTCTTTCTCGTCGGAGTTGCTTGAAAAACGCAGGAAATCGCCGAAAATTTGAGAGCAAAGTATAATGTTAGTTGTGCAAAGGTAGAAAGTCTGAGAAAACCCCAGAGTCCTCCTTTTATAGGAAAAACAAGTCCGATCTCCACCGTTGAATTCAAATGCGATCAATCTAAGCCGTTTGTCGCATCCTCAATCTAGGCCATTGAAATGAAACGCCGGATTTGATCTACTCCCAAGATGTCGCTGTGACTTTCACGCTAACTTGAAACGCGTCACCTCAGTTACAACCAGCCGTCAATAATAATTAGTAGCCGCAGCAGCCTTTTAGGAGAATGGGCATGGCACCCAACTGTCACCTTGGAAACACACAACAGTTGTCAAATCATTTGACGTTTGGGTCGCCTCGGATGAGCTCCTCCTCCAACTTTACAAAGCTGGGACGCGCCTGACGCGAAGGCCCTACTGGGTCATCGCCTCGGGCGTTGTGTTTCCTCCCATGCTTTACAAAGTTTCAGCCATCTCCCCACGCGTCAACCTTTTGGGTCAGCGTACCGGTGGCAGATGAGCTCCTCCTCCAACTTTACAAAGTTGGGACGCACCTGACGCGAAGGCCCTATTGGGTCATCGCCTCGGACGCTGCATTCCCTCCCATGCTTTACAAAGTTTCAGCCATCTCTCCACGCGTCGACCTTTTGGGTCAGCGCACCGGTGGCAGATGAGCTCCTCTTCCAATTTTACAAAGCTGGGACGCACCTGACGCAAAGGCCCTATTGGGTCATCGCTTCGAACGCTGCGTTCCCTCCCATGCTTTACAAAGTTTTAGCCATCTCCCCACACGTCAACCTTTTGGGTCAGCGCACCGGTGGCAGATGAGCTCCTCCTCCAACTTTACAAAGTTGGGACGCGCCTGACGCGAAGGCCCTATTAGGTCATCGCCTCGGACGCTGCGTTCCCTCCCATGCTTTACAAAGTTTCAGCCATCTCCCCACGCGTCGACCTTTTGGGTCAGCGCACCGGTAACAGATGAGCTCCTCTTCCAACTTTACAAAGCTGGGACGCGCCTGACGCGAATGCCCTATTGGGTCATCGCCTCGAACGCTGCGTTCCCTCCCATGCTTTACAAAGTTTCAGCCATCTCCCCACGCGTCGACCTTTTGGGTCAGCGCACCGGTAACAGATGAGCTCCTCTTCCAACTTTACAAAGCTGGGACGCGCCTGACGCGAATGCCCTATTGGGTCATCGCCTCGAACGCTGCGTTCCCTCCCATGCTTTACAAAGTTTCAGCCATCTCCCCACTCGTCGACCTTTTGGGTCAGCGCACCGGTGGCAGATGAGCTCCTCCTCCAACTTTACAAAGTTGGGACACGCTTGACGCGAAGGCCCTATTGGGTCATCGCCTCGGACACTGCATTCCCTCCCATGCTTTACAAAGTTTCAGTCATCTCCCTACGCGTCGACCTTTTGGATCAGCGCATCGGTGGCAGATGAGCTCCTCCTCCAACTTTACAAAGCTGGGACGCGCCTGACGCGAAGGCCCTATTGGGTCATCGCCTCGGACGCCGCATTTCCTCCCATGCTTTACAAAGTTTCAGCCATGCGCGAAGCTTCAATGCACCTTACGCGACGTCCCATGCTGCTTGACCGCCTCGAACGTTACGCACAATAATGAAGCTTTGACACATCTGCCAATTATCATAACCTCGATTGCTGCGACGAATCAACCCCCAAAGCTCCCATGACTTGCGGTCCGGTCAGGAAAGCAAATTCACGCATGATATAAATATTCATCCCGGACTTGGGGGACCACTGTTACGCCCCGATTATTTACGCCTTGACACCGAAATGTCATCTCGCCTCCGAGGCCGAGATCAAGTGGACCCTCCGCAGTACCATTTTATTCCGACCTGAAAACAACCCTCCCGAAACTTCTCCGAAGTGATATAGCGATTCCTACTACTGATCTGAACAACAACAACAACAACAACAACAACAACAACAACAACAACAATAATAATAATAATAATAATAATAATAATAAAAGACTTAGACAGAAATTTATAGAATGCATTGAAAAACAATTTTAGATTTTGAGTGTGTGTTAATCAGTCATTAATCTTACGTAATTCGAAAAATTTTCAACTTATGTTACACCTAAATAACAGTCCATAAAATGCATGGAACACGTTACATGACACCATGCTCTATTTTTCTCTTTTCTTCTTCTCTCTCCTTTTTTTTTTTTTTTTGCATTTCCCCTATTTCTTACCTGAAATACATAAATGTTCTAATTTTTTTCTTTTTTTATCGAGAAAAACATGGCTGGCTCACGAGCTTATGTTCGTGTCGAGTCACGGTTAATCAATATATCTATACACTGCTGGGTGAATCCCACGAGGATAAATATAGGAAAAAATTACGTAAACACACTAGCTTGTGATTGGAAATTGAAATTTATCGCTTTCAAAAAAATTGAAAAATACCAATACGGGGATTAGTTGGAAATTAATGAGCCTTTTAGATTAAAAAAAAAAAAAAATGAGTTAATTCAATTACTTACAAGATTTGACTTACATGAGAAATATCAACGTTCAATAAAAGTTGATTATTGATTCTAGAAAACATTTGGGAAAATTATGAAAATTGTGTTTTTAATTATTCTTTAATAAGTATTTCTTTATTAAATAAATTTGTATTTTAATTCCATTTATTTAAGATTAATTCCGAATGTTATGGCCAGGGGTGGAGCTAGAAATTTTGTTCGGTGCGGTCATTATTTAATCTAGGTCGAACTTTTTCGATCATTGATTTAATTATATTATGCAATGTTAAAAATGACGTAGCAACAATACTAAGAAGATAACCATCTTCCTCCTTAGTCCTAGATTAGTGGGAAGTTGTGCAACATCAAAATCCACTTTCCTCGATATCTTACCGTCAACATTTTCTACAAATGATTTTCTTTTAAAGAATCTCTCCAGTAGCGCTTTACACTAAAATAAATCAAAAGTGACAATTAAATACTAATTGATAAGAATCACAACTAACTTTTACTAAGGTAGAATACTAAAAAATAAGCACTAATCGGTTAAATGATTGACAGAAATTAAGATTTCATGAATCCATTACAATATTACCAAGATTCGACATTCACATAATCAAGACCCCCAACATTAAATAGAAAAATCGCATGATCGGGATTGTGAAGGGCTCTACTCTTGATTATGGCTTTTAATTTTTGTCATTATCTTTTAGTTTTAATAATTATTTTTCATAATTATCTAAATTCAAGTTATTTCTTTAAACAGTGGTTGTAAACCATCATGACAATTAGTTGTTTTCTAATTGAAGTTATAGAATTTCGAGTTTTTCAATATCTTTAATGCTTGGTATTTGATATTTCAAATCAACAAGTTCAAATTTTAGGAAAGTAAAGGTAACGCTGGCATCAACGGATGGTACTGGAGCCTGGGGGAAGAAGTGGAAAATTTGGGATGAGGGAGTTTTGGAGGAGGTACCGTAAGTTCTGGATGGATTGATGAATTGAATTGAATTGAATTTCATTGTTTTCTTTCTATTTTTTATTATTAAATGATATTTCTTTTTATTATTATTAAAATTATATCACATAAGATGTCATTAGAACGATTAGTGCATTCATTGATTATGAATAGCTTTATACATTTAGTTCAATCACTTGTTATCCCATCACAAAATTAACACAGCGATCAAATTGTCAAAATTATTAAGCTCAGATTTTATTATCTATGAAAAAAAAAAATTGATTTGACGACATTCCACATGGTGACTAATGGATTCAGACTCATTTAACATGAAGCTTTTGAGACCCAGAAGTTACTTCTGGACCTGTTTGACTAATTTTTGTGAAAGTGCATCTAATAATTAAAAGAGCTTTTAAATGAAACTGGTCTAATGTAATTTCATTTAAAAGTATTTCAAGAATAAAAAGTGATTTTGAAAAAGGGGCATTTTTAAAAATATCCAATTTTAAGGGTATGAGTTGAAAAATGTCCACTCATTTGAATTAAATACCAACTTGTCTATTATGCCCTTAATGAAAAACTACATTTTGAAATAGTATTCTCTACATTCGATTTTTTTTTTCAATTTGTCACGAATTCTAAGAAGTAGCTTCCATGAGAAACTACATTAAAATAATGTTTCTCGACATTTCATATGTCATTCTCGACATATGAACACCGTTTCATTTGTCTAAAATGATATTTCATTTTGAACACGACATTTCTCTACATTTAAAAATGGAGTTCTCGACATTTCTGAATCAATGAAAAACATGACATTTATTGTGATTTGACATGTATACTTTTTAAAATAAATATGGCAGGTTATGTATCAAAATTTTATTGGGCAATAACAATATTACAAAAATGTCCTTTTTTTGTCATAATGTGGAATTATGAATTGTTAATAAGGGTATTTTGGTCTAAATTCTTCCAAATTAGACATTTTTGCAATGGTGAACATTTTTGCAAATGACTAAGTAAAAAATAGACATTGTTTGTGAAATTTCATTCAAACAAAAATTAAGATAACTTACTATAAAAGATCTTCTACAAGAAGTTAAAAAAAAAGCCATATAAAATAAACCCATCATATCACAAGTACAAGTTCTTTTAGTAATTTTGTCTCACTCCCAATGTAATCAGCTAATCATTAATCAGTAAAACAACAATAAATAAGGAAAATTTCAAATGGAGTCTAGTACAAATATATCACATACATATTAACATATTAAGCTCCTATTTGTCATCCAATTTCTCCTATTTTATCACATTATTTTTTCTACAGTATTCATTTTTAACCACGCATTCTTCATTAAAATAATATAACACATAAATAAAAAACTTTTCATTCTTTTTTACCTACACATTTCAACATCAATCACTATTCCATAATACATTCTTCTCAAATAATGGATGACAAACACACCCTAATTTTATCTTCCCCAACCAAGCTAGTGGAGGCAGCGCTAACGTTGGCCAGTGAGATCGGATTTCAGGGAAGAATAAGCGAAAATTTTGGGATGAGAGTGTTGGGAATCTACTTATACATGCACAGCGGAATTTAAAATAATTTTCGATTCCCACCAAGAATCGCCTTTGTGTTTAGATAGAAATTGTGATAAGATTGTACATTTTCCAGATCTGCAATCCTTTTGCTTTTCTTTTCGTTCCACAACTTTGATTCGCCACCACAGCTGTCCAATTGTCCAGCCTCCAACGGTGATCCACACAGAGAATATGATTGCAGCCTCTAGGATTTTTTCTTGTGCCAGCAAAAATAATGAAAACCCATATGGACCTCAAACCCTAGTTATGTATTTATATAAACCCAAACAGGCTCGGCCCCGTTCGGTCCAATAATTAATTAATCCAATTAATTAAACCCGGTCCGTGAATTAATTAATCTAATTAATTAATTCGAAAATATAAATAACAAATCCAATTAATTAATTTATCCAACGATTGTTAAATTAACCAATTGGCAATTTGCAATCTTCCAATTCTCTTTTGTGTGTGACCCATTAGGTTCCCGACCACGATGTCTAACGACGTGAAATATTATTTTGATCTAATCAAAATTGATAAATTAAAATACCCCTTTTAATTTATCGTCAATTCACATTCGCTGTCCCTGATTGACATCTAGCAATGTGTCAGGGCAATACATGTGACGGGAAATGTCACGTGGTATGACAAAATCAAATTCGTTCGTTTACCGTGAAACTATAATCCCTTCGTCAATATGATCCGATAAATTACGAGATATGAAATTGTGTTAATCTCGATCATCGATCATATCTTTCATTCCACTATTAAGTCAATATAAATCGAAAACTCATTTTCGACTTATGAGTACACCTTGGCCAAGGATTTGATCATTGACTTAATTGAATGAAACGCAGATCATAATCTCCTACTATCTAAGAGTGACGAATCCTTTATTGATCAATCACAACCTTCATACGATTCTTGACGTACCCGAACGATGTCGTATTAGCAGCCTTTTTCAGAGCAACATCCAATACCGCCAAAGTATAACTGTCCTCATATAAGGTATCGTGACGATCTTAAGTCAAATGATCAATTCCACTATCGAACGTTTGAGATTAACCACTGACACTCAGATAGTTATCCATGTGGAATCTCTCGACGGGTCTCCAGTGTTTTGTTCTATAACAAAAACATCCACGTGTTCATTTAAGTGTCACCACACTTTAACTTGTGAGATCAGCTACTTACTTTACAAGTAAGAAATGCCACACGTGATGGTCTATCCGTAATAACGATATCCGTATCTCGTTATTACTTACGACCACGGATGATTTAAGATTCAATCAGATGTAATTTGTATCTCACAATCACAACTCCTTGTGATTAACAAATTACAAATATTCGAATTTACGGACTCTATTATTTATTTAATTGTCTATTAATTAAATAATAGATTTGTCATTTAATTGCATTAATTATATATAAAAGTATTTATGTTCAAAATTGATTTAACCTAGGGCATAATACTTACAGAGAGAGTTTTGGAAGAGGCATAATAAGCTCTAGATGGTTTTTAATAGTTGGCGGAATTGAAAGGTAGATGAGTGAGCTTGTTTGGCAAATATGATCATAAAGGGATTACACTGTGCAACCGCAACACCCATTTTAGTTGAAGCAAAACCTAAATTGGGTTATATCACGTGATCGTATGATACAAATTTCAATAGAATATTTTCTTTCCTTTTCAATTTAGACCATCTTTACGAAAGAATTTGGCCAAGGTTTTAACCTAATTTTGGGAGGAAAAATTAGATATTCTTCATATTAAACATGGAGAACAAGGCTAGGAAGAGTTGGAAAACATTAAAATCAAGAGATTGAAGATCTAAAGTAAGAAAAATTTTGAAATCATTTAAGACTCGGTTAAAGGCCTTGCAATTATACTTTTGGGTGATGAATAATCAAAACTTTTTGTTGCATTTGCATCTTTAGCATGTTAGGCTAAACTTATAATATCGAGATAATGATGTAAACTGTTAATTACCCAATTTTAATTCAAAGATAATTTCTTTACGTATTATTTGTGTGGATTGATTGTTATCACATTTATGTGAAATATTTGAATGCTTGAATATCATTTAGATAATAAGTGACTTTTTTTTAATAAAAACATCTACGCATCCTTAGTGACTTTTTAGGGTTCACCGAGAAAGGTTGATGAGGGTTAAGGGTTCTCCAACTATATATATAAATAAAAAATACAGGGAACGAAGGGGACATAAAACTTACCTCCAAATGCAACAAGTGAATAAAAAAAATTAAGACAATAAATAAAGAAGTACTACTTCTCTATACAATGGAGTTAATGCAAAAAAGGAGCCTAAGCTACAAACCTCTAAAGCTAGGCAATCCATGTCTGTCGATCTGCACCAGTGTCCTAATCTATCGTGTTAGATCAATTGGTCTATATTCCTAATAGTATCGATGATCCCAACCCTCAAAAGCAAGCGACTCTGCAACCTAGTTCCCTTCTTTGTAGATGTGGAAAACCATGTCTTCAAAGTAGAAGATATCTCTGATCTGTTTAAGAAGTCCTCCTATATGAAGGAAAGATACCATATGGTATACCCTCCAAATATTTCGTCGGGCCACCATGCAGATCTCTCTATACTTCATAGTCCGTAAAAAACCAGAATATCAGTAGAGGAATGATGGTGTGAACATGTTTACAGCAAACGTACTGTCTAGAATATCTCTATCTCTGGAACCTCTGTCTGGCCCTCTCTCCTAAAGTAATGCCATACCTGATTAGAGATTTTGCTGCTAGTGAAGATATGACTGATAGACTCGATCTCAGAGCAACACTGACATTGAGAGGCCAACTGATGCCCTGAATAACTACATAAACTGAAAGGAGATCTTGCCATAATCTCCAACAAAAGAATGAAATAGAGGTAGGTAAAATGGAGCTCCGCAGTAATCGATACAAATCCTGAGACTGCTAACCGACCAGGTTAGCTACCATGCTGAATTGGGAGCAAGTTATTATCCGAAGTAATCCTCTAAACAATACGGTCTGGGGTATCTGCACATATAGGAACCACCCCTATCTACTTTGCCATGTGATGAGGAAAAGCCTGTAATAAGTGTCCAAAATCCCACCTAGTGTCATAAAAAATCCTGCACCCTCGTAGATGTGTACTGCTTGTTTAGGAATATGGATGATGGTGTAATATTACTGTTCCAGCAATCGTGCTACAAAATATCTGTCCAGCTCCAAGGTGCCATGCAATGTGTGGCTCAGTGTGTGGTGCAACTCTTTTCAACCTTTTCCAGATAAGAGATGCCGAGTAGAGAACCACTACAAGTGATGGATGAGTCACCTTACATTATTTGCTTAGTAAGATTTGAGCCCAAAGAGAATTATGAGACCGAAACAACCACCAAAGTTTCATAGAGAATGTGTCTGCCACATCCTGTAGTCTCCTAAATCTTAGTCCACCCTCATCTATTGGAAAGCAAGTATGCGTGCCGGATCCCCATAATTCTATAGGAACCGTGCAAAGATGCTCTCCAACTTTTTCAGTGAAACCTTCAGAAGCTGTATAATTTGAAAAAGACAAAGTGGTATAGATGATAGTATTGATCTCAATAGAGTAATTCGACCCCCATGTGATAATAGACAAGAAGCCCAGCCTGATATGATGTTCTTAACCTTTCATGATGAGGTCATTATATAAGAACTCTTGTCTCCTTTAAATAAGGGTACTCCCAGATATCTAAACGGCTACTGCTAATGAGTAAATCCGGTTAAGAATATAAGTCTTCTGATCCGAATATCTAGTGCCCATCTAGGTAATATAAGACCACTCTTGTCTCTATTCATCAACTGCCAGAAACTCTCTCGCAATGCTCCAAATAGTCGAGGACCCTCCTGATAGATTGTTTCCATCCATTAGCGAATATGATCATGTCGTCAGCAAAATAAAAATGTGAGACAATAGTTTTGCCTCCATGCAGATATCGCATATTGGGATAGGCCTGAAACCTTTGAGCGAGAAGTGAGAGAAATGGTCCGCAGAAATAATGAATAGAGAATGTGAAATGGGATTACACTACCTGAGCCCACGTGAGGATTGGAAAAAACCACATGGACGACCATTCAGAAGCATTGAGAACTGACACTCCGAAATGCATAGTCTAATCCTATCAATCCACAAGTGATCAAATCCAAACGCCTCCAGTATAGAATAAATGAATTCCCAATCCATATGATCATATACCTTAGCCATGTTAAGCTTCAGCATAGCATTTCCCCTTGTACTTTATTATCCAGAGTGTGGAAAAGCTCCTTAGTCAATAACACATTATTCCCTATAAGGCGACCGGGGATAAAACCACTCTATTGAGGAAAGATAATAAGGGGCAATAGTGAGCTCAATCTTGTATTCAACAAGGCTGATAGGTCTATAATCTATCCATCGACAAGCATTCTCCCTTTTTAGGAGCAAAACAATGGAGGTAGCAAAAAAACCATGAGCCAAATGGCCGTCCTCAAAGAAATCAATGACCGCATTGTAAACAACCTCCTGTATGATATCCCAATAATGTTGAAAGCATAGTGATGAGAATTCATTTGGGCCTCCGAAACTATTAGCTTCAATACTAAAGACAGCTTTCCGCACCTCATAAATCAAAGGGAGACTGTTGAGTGCTATACTATCTGCCTCCGTTAGCAGCGGGGGTAGGATGTCTGGACAAATGGGATCCAAGGACTATGAGGGAGCAGATAATAATCTTGAAAAAATGATATAGTCGACCTCTGAATGTCATCAGCAAAAGATAATACCCTCATTCCTAAGTCTTGATAGTCTTGATACGAGATCTTGTCCGACGTCCCTGAATCATCGTATGCAAGTATCGAGTGTTGTGGTCTGCATACACAACTAACGTGAACTGACCTTCTGCTTCTAGAAGCCCTCCTCAATAGATGAAGTCCGGTTTAGATAAGCCTGTGCTCGATGCAATAAATCACGACACTCCGTCGGGTCACTCTAAAAATCAATCTCTAATTGGTCGACCCTCTTCTCAACGTCCTTCACCTGCTGGAAAATATTACCGAATACCCATTATTTCAACCTGAAAAACTTCTCTTAAAGAGTAGCCATCCCTTTATGATAAGTTGGGAGTAACCACTTCTGAAAGACGAAAGCTAAGAAATCATGGTGCTTAGTCCATACATTGAGGAATCAAAAGGGCCTAGGTCCTAAATCCTTATCGAATGTCCACTATAGATGTAAAGAAGAATGATCAGATGAAGTCTGATTCAGATACCTCACTGTAAGTTGTCGACAAAAAGATATAACCGTGTAGTTAATCAACACTCTATCCGATCTTTTCATGACCCAACCATTGGTCCAAGTATGCTAATTTTTACATAAACCAGCATCCTCTAAACCACAATCCAACATCATATCAGAAAAAGTAGTAGAACTTCAATCATGAGTACTTTGATCAGTACGCTTACCATCATATGCAATAATGGTAAAGTCTTTTTCAACTAGCCAAGGATCTTCCATGGAAAGGGAAATGTGGTGAAGTCGTGCCCACAAGTCCCTCTTGGTAGCAATATCACATGAGGCATAGAAAGAGGTCAGATAGATGGGATGCGCTAGTCTGGGATCCTCAATTCTGACTTAAAGGAATTGGGAATGATCATGAATACTAGAACAGTGGTCCCCATATTCCAAAAGAACCAGATCTTGTTCGACTCATTTTGAACTCTAGCATCAAAGCACAGATATCGTGGAATAAACGCAAGCCTATGTTGAAGAACAAAAGGCTCTTAGAGACAAACCTTATGAAGCTGAATCAATTTCTTCAAGCGCCTGCGAGTAGCTAAACTAGCTACACCTCTCACATTTCATATGATGGCACTCATAGGGATGAAGAATGTGAGGAGGTATTGTATGTCTGACTCCTAGTGATCCTTTTGATTGGATGTGGAGTGTTAATAGCCCGTGGTTGTTTCTTCCATGTAACTCGAACAAAATTGTCATCCTCTATCCGTCCTGCCATACCAACCCAATCCTCAACAGAAGATCTACGAAACACACCGTGTTGGTGTATCTCAATTTGTGATGTAATTCTTTATATCCGACTGCTCAGAATGCAGAGAAGGAATAGAAGCCTCTCTTTTATACTGACATATGAGTGAAGCGCTAGAAATAGGAATGCGGCCAGGTGTAGGGCCTAGTAAATGTCTGGCCACTGTATCTATACCCTCTGAGTCATGTGGTCGATTAGTCACGTTATGAGCCAAGGGATTGGTGAAGGTACTAGAAACATGAATAGCAATCTGTGATGGAGTCAAAGTTAATGAAATAATAGTTGATGGAGCAATACTGTCTGGGACAATTGACTGAACCTCTGCAGGAGCAACTGCCTAAACCACTAGAGGAGTAACTGATGTAGTATCCAAATGAATGGGCAAAGTGCTCAAGGGCGGATTGCAAACAATCTGAGCATGTACTTGCAGGGTAACTATCTATCTTTGAGTATTTATAACACCTGGGACTTAGGAAACACCACTCACTATAGTTGGATGATCTGAGGAAAATGGGCACCTGAAGTACTAGCAATCTGTTGTCTCTTTTGATCCTTACGAACTGCGGTCCATCTTTAACGTGGCTCAAACTCAACCCCTTTTCCTTTACCTTTATCCTTAGCTGGCATATCAGGTGAAAGGATAGGCTTAAAAATAGGAACAACAGAAACATGATTCGGTGGCACTGGTCGCGCATCGTGCGTACAATGATCATCCATGTGCTCAAAATGTTTGCATCTGTGACAAAATGCCAACCTTTTGTCATACAGAACATTCAACCAATAGCCACCGAGTTTCTCCCTCTCGATCTAAACTCTATCGAGGAGATCATAATCTAAATTCACCTGCACACTTACCCTAGCCTCACTAGGACGACGAAGATCAGAGGTTGCCTCATCAATAGGCAACATAAATCCAATAGCTTTAGCAATAGATATAGACTGCTCTTAGCCCAAAAGTGGATAGGTAGAAGAGAAAAGGATATCCAGATTGGAGAAATTGCGGTCTTCTACAATAGACTAAAACTCGGAGTCCATTTAAAGACTCTCATAGGGGAACCATCAATATACCACATAGGTTTAAGAAAAATCGTGCATAGTTATCCTCGTGCTCTAAATGAATCAAAATGTGTATGGCATCAATCAAACCAATACTATAATCTCCACAGAATCCAAAACGTGAAAAATTATCATGTACCTTAAACATAGGGGGTCTACGGTGCACAAATTTGCCAACAATCGTTAACTTATATGGCTCAGCTAGGATATTGAACTGCAGGTTCACCATGATGAATGAAAGGCTCCCTAGAAATAAGCCCCGTGATTCGTGGACTCCAGTAGTGCTTTAAGGGTCTGAGCAAAAGACTTCTAACTCCTCTCAACCTGGGAAATAATTAGCATGTTACCAACTGCTGCAGCATAAGAGTTTAGACCGGTACGTGCAGGAGTTGCATTTGCATTACCCCGTGGTGTTGTTCGAGGTGTTGGGGGCTGTCTGCGCATTGGAGGAACATGTGCGTTGGTGAAATGTACAGCCTGAGAGGTATGGGGTGCTGTTTTAGTAGCCACAGGGTTTTTCCACGTTCTGGAAACATTAAGATAGTTTCTGAACCCTAAAGATATCCAGAAACAGTAGATAGAGCTACCTCGATATGTGTACCAATTGGCACGCTTCCCAAATACATCACATGCAACTGAATTAGGAGCCAAATTTTCTGTTCCCTGGGTCTTTGTATGTTTTGACATCATTGGTGATGTCCCATACTGAAGGATCTGCCCAGAAAATGCTGAATTTGTTGCCTCGTTTTTGTGCCATTTGGCTCGAATCCCAATGGAAGATAAGCGACATTTTTGTACAGGAGTGGAGGTCTTCTCTAAGGTTTTCAGGTGTTCTGGAAACAATGACAGTATTAGATTGTTAGGATTCTACCCAGAAACAACTAGTACAGCAGCCTTGATTTGCATGCAATAGGGCACAAATTCTAATGTAGCACTTCCAACCAAGCTGGAGGCACCCCTACAGTTCTAGGGCCTCCTGAGTCCAATGGTAGTGTCAATTTGCCTACATTCTGCACAGGAATGGAATAATTTGGACCATCAATTTTTGAGTTGTGAAGATCAATGTGGACTCAAAAATTTGACAAACAAGTGTTGTAATTTCTACAATCGATCGATTATCCGTTGTTGTGTGATGCTGAATTTCAATTCCTCCAAGTGGATTTGGATGTTGAGTAACTATAGAGCCTCGAATTGATGGATTAAAATTGGCCTCTCGCGAACGGATCGTTCTTGAGGTCAATTCCAAAATTGTTTCATTTGGTTGAGTAATTGCAGCAATTGAATTGTTACCCAAAATATTTTTAGATTTGCTCAAGAGAGCTTATTGACTAAAACAGGATCGTTCGTTGTCAATCTATACATAAATTAGGTTAAAATATATAATTAGAGAATTGGAACAAGAGACTAATTGTGGAGTCAGATTCCTAAGCATTTTTTCACATAAAGCTTTAAAAATATTCTTTACGTGTTTTGGATAGTAATTAGTACAATTACTTGATAAGTATATTTACTCACAAGTTCAATACTATTTTAACTTGATTTTAGTGGCTAGATCTTATGAGTATTGAATATTTAATATGTTATTAGTGTTGTTTTATAAGTTTGGTGAGGTGGTATTAATTAATACAAAAGGAAAAAAGGGCAAGGTCCAAAGTCTGGGACTGAAGTTTAAATCCTCAAAAGTTGTATCACACTTCACGATAAAGTTTAGAGAATGATTGGATGTAATTAGAAGTAAAAAATGAGCGAAATATGGTCAAAATACTTTCACAAATTAATTTTCAACCGTACAAGTATATTCTAAATTTTTAGTTGGAGATTGAGACCATTTTTGAATTAGTAAACATTTGAATTAGAAAAAGCTACTTTAGTAAACTTGTAGCCCTTTAGGTTATCATTAAAATCCAATTTGAATCACCTCAATTGAACATCGAAAAAAAAAGTTATGATAAAAATATTAAATGATGTTCACTGTCGAATTGTTTCCCGAGAAATGACACCGTGGCACCACCCATGATTTCTTTGCAGCATAACATGCTCTTTTTTTTGGGGCGCGGATTTTTTGCCTGTTAAAAGTCTATAAAAACTCCAAATTCAGGGAAAGTATAAACACAAGGGAAAAGGCACTTGAGAAAGGTTTCACATATTGAAAGACATAGAACAAAACTTGAAGAATTAGAAAGCAAAATCAAAGGAGAAAAATAACAAAAATCAAGGATTTGGATTCAATATTTGGAATAAGAAGAGGAACTTGGTGCAAGATTTATCTACTTCTTCATATCTCATTCCAATACCCGATAATGTACTCAATGCAAATCTTTCTTTTTTCTTCTATTATCATGGGAAGCTAAGTTTTTTATTTCTGCAAAACTTAGTAAGTGTAAGTAAGAAAAACACAAATTTGATTTGAATTTTCTTCCATTTATTAATTAGGCTGTATATATATGTGTATATATTTTTAATTTTGTCATAGAATATTGAAATAGGGCTAAGACTTCATATTTTTAGAAATGGCCAGAATCTACCATATTTGTAGGGCAACAACATTGAAGTATCCCTCTGAATCTGGAAAATAGGATGTTTCGAATTCGAGATGGATTCAATGAGAGGGGACGTAGGATTTAATTTTTCATATGATAAGTAGAGTTTTTGGAACTAGTGATACTAGAATGTTTTATTGTATTGTATTAAAATTGTATTTTTAAGCTAAAAAAAATAAAAGAAAAAATTAATTAATTAATTTATTCACAGGAATGAAGAAAATGTTACCGAACCAGTTGATTATATGTCTTTCATTTTGTCTCGATTACATTCACTTCAAAGTTGAACCACGCTAAAGGTACATAATAGTTTGATAGATTTTATTTTATTTTTTTACAGAATACATGTTGCGCTATGTAACTGTAACCGATTTCAAGTATGTGACGAGGTTTTCAAATAATAAGACCAGGAAGTGTTTTTGTTGTGAGCTTCAACGATAGACCCCATTCATTGAAAAAGCAACGAGTGCACGGAGTGATGGCCATTGCCTATAGCAGAGAACAACTGGTTGTCCAATATTTTCAGGGTGGGTTAAAAATCTAAATGATCATTGAACTTTGCACAACATTTTTTATTGATCATTAAACTTTGAAAATTTTTCGGATGGTCATCAACTAGTCAACTTATTATCTCTTTCGTCATTAAAATTTAAAAAAATTTCGAGATGGTCACCGAACTTATCATATTGTTTCACATGCATAATGCAATAACTCATTGTTTAAATATTTTACTCACTCATGTGATAAATAAAGATGCTAACGCAGCATATTAATTCGTTAGTGGACGACAAATCAGTCAAAAATGCGTTTTAATGGAAAAAAGCTATAAAAATACTAAATAAAAATATATATAAACAGAAGAAAATAAATAAATGTTAAAATCCAATCGCATTTTCTTATAAGCATTTTTAATAAATGAAAGCTTTTTTTTCGGTTGATTTATTGGCAACCAACGATGATAATATGCCATGTTAGCGCTTTCATCTGTCAGGTCAAAAAAGTCAACAAGTTCATCAAATTTTTTAACGTAAGTTACTGAGTGATTGATATGGTAAAAATTTGATAAGTTTGATGAAAAATATTCTGCAAAGTTTATTGTGCATTTGAATTTTTAACTCGTTTCTATGCAGAGGGATTAATGCAGCCTAAAGTTATTCTTGGGTTAAATGAGGCAGGCGAGGCTGATAGTGATGGTGGTGATGAAGAGAACAGATCAATTTTAAGTAGGATTATGGTACTCTCCAAAATAAAAAAAAAATCCAAAATACATTTTCCCAAAATTTCATTAAAATATAGCCCAAACAAGGGCTATATATGTTTGGCAAAGCTAAAACTTTACTTATCAAACAAAATTTTCAATCAATGCATTTGATAAGATTCAAAATTTACTATCAACATATTATGTAAAATCCACAATTACTCCTCCTAAACACTTAGAAAAAAAAATACAAATAAATAATATACTATAACACTAATGAAAGATTGATTGGAAAATTGTAGTATTCTAAAAACCATAAAGGGTGATTAGACATGAAGATGAAATTTCAAGTTTTATGTGTTTAAGCGAGCCTAGACGAGACTTAAACATAAAAAAAAAATGTTTTCTTATTTATAATATTATTTTAAATTTTGAATCATTTTAAAAAGTATTTTATAATTAGAATAATACATATTAAACATCTAAAATTATAAATTTTACTTAATAACTTCTATCATTAGTCAATTATACAATTTTCAAGTTTTCAAAATGCAAAAATTTGAATATTTTTCATAGTTTCAATTTTTAATTAGACAAGTTTCACTTAATAGATTTATAGGAACTTCATATATGTTTTTGAAGTTTATAATAACATGAGTCTCAAGATTATAGTTACATAATATAGATAACACCAAAAATGAAATCTTATTTAACTATTTGGATAAAGTTATTTTTAACTTTTCTACAGATAAAATCTTTTAAAAAACTTGAAATTAAAGTCAAATATATTTTTAAAAAAAATTAATAATAAGCTAAAGTTAAATAAAAGACTTTTAAAAAAATTAAAAAAAAATAATAAAACGTGTCTACGAAAGACGAAAGAAATGAAAGAAAAAATTTGGTCGTTTATGAATTGGAAAAAAATAGTGTTTAGGCACGAAGCGAGACATTTCACCCGAGTTTTGAAGCTCGGTGGTGCCTAGGTGCCATTTAGAAGAACTTTTTAAAACATTGAAAAATTACAATATTGGTCCATATGACATTTTAACGGAAAATTTGATGAAAACTTTCCATTGAAAATAGTGACACACCATTCATAATTGAGGATGTTCTTGTTTCTTTTGAAAGTTGGAGACAGATTTATGAGTTGATCAATAAATTGAAGAATAATTTACAACTCATCAATAGTGTAGGGACCAACTCTACAATCTTTCCAAATACAATGGACTGCTAGTGCTAATCTTTTTTTTGATCAATAAATTGAAGAATAATTTACAACTCATCAATAGTGTAGGGACCAACTCTACAATCTTTCCAAATACAATGGACTGCTAGTGCTAATCTTTTTGGCATTTGATTCTGTTGTAACATCGACTGAGTTTTTATATGACCTATAAATAGCTTCCTCTCTGCTATACCCATATACAACCCACCCTCTACGCCGTCGCTCCTGTTATCTTCAAACTTCAATCTCCCTTGTTTCTTGAAATCAAGCTAAAAAATGGCTTCTGCAACCACATCTCTAATCAATTCATTTGAATGTTGTGCCTCTTCCGTTTCAAGAACTGCATTTTCCCCTTCCCATCCCACAAACCCATTCATCTGCCTGCACTCTTCTAAGCCAGCTAAATACGTACGTCTATCGTCTTCTTCCACTTGGGCCTCCCAAAAATTCAAGATTTTGCCATATAGTGTGGTACCACTTGTTGTACAAACCTCGCACTGGGCTCAGCAAGACGAAGGGGAAGAAAATGAGAAAGATGGGCTGGGATGGGAGAGCCAGTTTTGGGCTTAGGCAGGTGAGGCCCATTCCTCAGGCCCAAATATTTAAAGCCCTAATTTTATTTTTTATTTTTTCTTAATTCCTAATTCTTTCTCGTCTTCCCAGTTCCCTGCCCCCTGTCCCAGAGGCGACTAGCGAGAGGCGAACAACCACAGTCCAGAGAAAGGAAAAAGTAAAACCTACCCACCCGTACCTTGACTGCTTGGCGACGCCGTCTTCTCTCTTTTCTCTCAAGTCTCAGCCGTCCGCCGCGCCGCGCCGCGCCGCGCCGCGCCACGCCACTGCCTGCCGGTATAAAATTAAAATCAGATTTCTATGTATTCCTTCTTCTCTTTGCATTGAAGAATTTCTCAGATATTGGATTGAATAGGGCTATTTTATTGAAATTTGTCTTTGTTATTGGTGATAATTAAGATGGAGTTTCAATTCTGGGTGCTGTGCTGGGGCCTGGGTAGAATGTCATTGTCTGCAACTGCAATGTCCCACAAATACAATATAGAGTTGAAAGTGTAACTAAGTTATTCAAAGGTGAAGCCATTGGTGGTGGGGAATCGAGAATGTCTGTCATTTATTTCCAGTGCTAATTTGTGTAGTGTGTATGTGAAGATTGGGATTTATTCGTTTAAATGGAGGGAAAATGAGTGAATTTTAATGGGTTTTCTAGATTTTTTTGGTAAATTAATTTGGATTGGTAATGAATAATGATGGGTTGGTAGATTAGTGGATTGCTTAAGAGAAGACTACAACTACTCAACCAAGTTCTCAAGAATTCACATTCAATTGTTTATCCAATCTTCACATACACGCCACACGAATTAGCATTGGAAAAAAATGACAGACATTCTCCATTCCCCACCTTCAATGGCTTCACCTTTCAATGCAAAAATTATTTATATTTTCCCTTTAAGTCTCTATGCAGGAGTGCTTTCTTTATGGAAACTGTTAAAGCAATCATTAGTTATGTGAAATGCCTAAATCACATTTAAATTTCTAAAAGTTTCTGCCTCTTCTCCCGTAATAATAACTAATGCACCCACATTGGGTGCCTATGACAACTTGTGTACCTAATAAACTTGTTATAACATAACTTGATAATGTTGGATTTTAACTAGAATTGATTGCCAAAAATAAGTTAAAGGTCAGATTTCATCGTGGAGGAGTTATAAGTGCAAAATTCATATCTTTATTTAGGCAGTGAATGGTACCTGATAACAGTAATCTTTAGGAAAGCAGGCTTGTTTCGGTTGTGGGGCAAAGCTATTTATTGTGCGGGTTGATTAGGCTTCTTAAGGGCTTATTATTGGCGGTGATACAAGGGGGAATAGGTCCGGATTTAAAAATGGATAAAGCAAGGAAACAAAAAGGAGAAGGGTCCTAATGGTCTAATAGAGCATTATTTAGGAATTTGAACTAGCCCAGATCCAATGAAATGGGTCAACTAAAATTTTATTTGAAGCCCGGTTACCATTACCAGTCCAATCCCATTTAGTCTTCTGTCTATATGACTGTGTCTTTTATATCGCTGGTAGATTTTGCGACTTTTACCTTTGTCTTCTACGTAGGTTTCTATTCTTGGTGAGAAAAACTAATTTCCATCCAAATAAGTTTCTTCTCTTTTCTCTGTTCTAGGTATTTTTAATTCTTGTTAAAACTTTTGTTATAGTTTTTATGGTGGTTGTGGAGAATCTTTTACGTTTTAGGGGACATTATTTGATTGTTCTGGTTCATGTCCCATTGTTGATTGTTGTTTGTTGAGTTGAGAATTGAGATGTGCTTATAAGTTATAAGATGTATTTTTTCACCAGTTTATTGACCCATAGTGTGTCAGACTACCAGTCCATTGTGAGTGCCCATTTTTCCATTTTGGCATTGCATTTGGACAGTAACACATGCTTTCTGACATTGGAACATAAAATTGTTATAATTTCAAGCAAAACTGTAATAAATTCATGAAATCAGCATCCATTGTCATTAATTAACATATTATCATATCAAATTATTAATTATCCCTCAGAATTTTGTAATATATTATGAAGATATAGCAACGGAGAGAAGGATACAAGATGAATGGACAGAAATTTGGATAATATAATCCAATCTACCACCAAGTCACCACCCACCCACTACAGCCCTCCTGAACAAGCTAACTTCCATGCAGGCTGCATAGAATGTAATAGAAAAATAAAACAGTAGGGACTTAAGGACTAGTGATATCATATGTTTGAGTAGGATTCATTTGAAGAAATAGACAAAAGGTAGTGTTCAATTTTTCCAATGGTCAAAGTGTCGGTTAGATGTCAACAGTTAAATATAATTTATTTGACAAAAGTAAATAACAACGGGTGGGCTTACTATATGTAGGCACCATGTTTTAGTAGGGGCAGTCTTTTGAAGATCTCTGTAATTCTTGGTTTTCTTTTTTTCTTATGATTTTATTATTTTAAAAGATATATCTTGTGTTTCATATTATTTATTAACACAATCATTTTGAATGGTGAAGCTGGTGTACTGTCCACAAAAAATTATTATATTTAGTTTCTTATGTTTCGGCCCCCTTTATCAAAAATCCTGGATCTTCCCATGGGAGAACCCCTGTCTACATACATTGCCCAAGCTCCTATTTCTATTTAACAGATTAGAGTTTTGTATTCAACATTTGAAACAGTACCCAATCTTAGAGAGAAATTTCAAAGATTCACTCCTTTTTGCCCTATTTACAGAGAAATTTGTTTAATTATGGGGAAAGCGAAGAAAACCCCTAAATTTGCAGTCATGAAGAAAATTGTTACTCACAGAGCACTTAAACAGTAAGCTCACATCTATCTGATTATTTTACGTTTATACTTAATTAATTTGTTAATTGTGTTATTTTTTTGTTTCAGACACAAACAGGAGGTTTTAAACCCAAACAAGAAAGACTTGAGCAAACTAAAACTTCCGAGAAATGTGTAAGTAATTATTGTTTTTATTTTGAATTTAAAAGTTTTGACGTGTTAGTATTTATATATTCGTGATGAAATCGATGCGGTTTCTTTATTTTAATGTAGACCTCAAGTTTCTTCTGCGCTTTACTTTAAGCACAACACTGCGTTAGGGCCACCTTACCGAGTTCTGGTTGATACTAACTTCATCAATTTCTCCATCCAAAATAAAGTGAGTTCTCTATGTTTCTTCTTTTTCTCATTTGATCATATACCTTGTCTGGGACTTTTTCTATACCACTGAATGTTTGGCAAAGTTTCAAGCTTAAAGCGGATGATAATTGCATTCTTTCGTTCAATTTTCTCATTCTTCACCTTGAACCATGTCTTTACCAGATAAGTTTATAGGAGCAAGCATACTCTCTGTGGAAAACATTTAAATGTTTTTAGAGGAAAATTGCAAATCAGGAGGATAAAAATTTTGGTTATTATGTAATGATGATTTTGTTTCTGGGGGACTTGGGATAAAATTCTGTTTTATGCATTTTTACGTCACACAATTTAATTGGACAAGTGGAATGCATGAGACAGCCACCCATAAGTTAGTGTGGTCAAAGGATCCCACTCAATTTTGGAAATTAGCACAATTATATGTGATGCAGCACCAATAGGATGATTAATAGAAACAGAAGAAAGATTCAGAAAGAATGGGGAATTAAGGGAGGGGATAGAAGAAGAATTCAATAGAAGAAGGGGAGGGATGCGCCATAAGCCACCAAAATAATTATTCATTCATCATCAACTGAAAGTTACAATGCAAAATAGGTTTAAATAGTAAACCAACCCTAATGAGCTTGGGCCTGAGCCCATACAAGTCCAAATTTAAATAATAGTCCAAGAAAATAAATAAAGTTTAAATAAAATAAGTAAACGTCGTCCGATATCCTCATCAACTCTCCCGGGGTGGGAGAAAACTCGACCCTGTCGAGTGGATAGATAGTATAGGCTGTAGTCAATCTGATACTCCAAATGCTTCAAGTCAAGCCACGGGGGGCGATCTTTTTGAAGAACCAAATATCTGAACTCCACGGTTGATAACAATGCAAATGGCAACTTGTCCTCAAGAATATGATCCGACCAAGGCGGACGATCCCTCATTTTAATCAAGTACCGACATTGGACTCCAAATAACAAGTACTCCTGCAACTCATCTCCAAAATCTTCACATGATTGCGCATAATGTGGAGCACAATAAGAACGTTGATCTACCCAACAATTAAAGAAGCACCGATTCTCTCCATCAATGGTTAACACAACCTGTTCATCTAAAATTACATCAATTTTATCTTTGTGTGCTGCGACAGGTGGTATTTGAATAGAGATGGCAAAAGATTCGGTGTGGGAGTTCTCAGGTAGAGATAGAAAAGGATCAACAAAAGTGTTAAAATAGCCATTGTAAATATCGAAATCCTTAACAAATAAAATAGGGTGATGGTCATAATGTGATATAAGATCATTGACATAGACATTTTGACCAACATGCTTTGAAATTTTAAAAAGACTAGCATTACACGCTTGCAATATAACATAATTCAAAGTATTGTTTATGCCAATCAACTTGAGGTTTATATAATGCTTTACTTGCTTCAAATTGTTTATTGATCTCAATATGCAAGCTATGAAAATGTAATACAACTACCTCAACTGACATAGACACACAAGCATGTGGGTGCA
>NC_036250.1:15399477-15488351 GCF_002742605.1 Olea europaea var. sylvestris | reverse complement strand
TTTTTTTTCCTTTTTCTTTTTTTCTTTTTTTTTTTTTTCAATTTTTTTTTTGGGAACTGTAGTAAATGATAAACAAAAAATAAAAAAATTCGGGTGTGAACAGTACCCGTGAACAGTAACGATTTTGATTTTTTATTTTTTATTTATTATTTATTTATTTTTTTTTGTGAAACTGCTGAAAAATCTATTAAAAAAACTGAAATTCCGGGTGTGAACAGTACCTGTGAACAGTGAATTTTTTTTTTTTTCAGCTAAGACTGAAAATTGAAGAAGAAAAAAACTGCTGCCTGTACCAAATATTCTTTTAGTTCGTGCTGTTCTAACAGATTTTGGGAAGGAAATATGAATAAATTTTGGATTAAAGAAAAGAAATTACCCATGGTTCGACTCTGATACCAAATTTGATGTAGGATGAATAAGAAAAAAAGAAGAAGGAACGGGTAGGAGAAACAGAGAGAAGGGAGAAGAGGAGAAAAAAACCAGGGGAAGAGAGGGGAGGGAGAAAACGGCTGCAAGCCACCAAAAATATTTCAATTCTAATTCATCATCAACTGAAAGTTACAATGCAAAATAGGTTTAAATAGTAAACCAACCCTAATGAGCTTGGGCCTGAGCCCATACAAGTCCAAATTTAAATAATAGTCCAAGAAAATAAATAAAGTTTAAATAAAATAAGTAAACGTCGTCCGATGTCCTCATCAATATGTTTCTAGACTCCACTAGAAAAAGATAAGGAAAAATGTAAGAGAACGAGGCCAATAGAGTAAATTTTGTATTCAGTGAGAAAAGAGAGAGAAATAACGATCAATTGCTTGAACTGGGATTGCAAATAAATATTTTTCCTTTTACATAATCAGAAGAGTTGTGGCTGCCTGCATGAAAAGAGAAATGGAGGAGAAAATGATTTGACCTCTAGATACGTACCCATATCCCAGGCCGAGAAACATAGCCCTTTGGACATTATATTTTTGGCAGAGAGTTGCCTTTTCTAGGAAATTTGGGCATAAATCTTCTTTGAATGATTTATAATTGAAGATATTTCATGGTTTGGAAACTCATATTGTTTGTGTATTGTGTTTAGTGTGGTGTGCCAAACGTTATGCTTATCCTATCCTTTGTTTTTGTTTTTTGGTATCCTTGGTCTTTTAGATTATGTGGTGGATAAGAGTAAGACTTTACCTTCCAAAATACTACTTTGAATTATTTATGAGTACTCACCTCATATAATATCAACGGATCATTACCTCCCCTACACCCACCTTTTCCGCAAGGAAAAAAGAAGAGGAAAACAAAGGCACCAAAAATAGAGGCTAAAAAGAACAAATAAATGGAAGGAAATTTTCATTTTTTCAGTTCAGCACTCGAAGAAATATGTTTCCTGTAACATTACTGTTTTATTGAATTGAATGCAATGACTGATTTTTCTTCTGTTGATTCTTTTTTTCTTTTTCTTTTTTTTTTTAAAAAAAAATAATAATATCAAAATCTTGTGCAGTTGGATTTGGAGACTGGAATGATGAACTGCTTATATGCGAAATGTAAGTTTTGACCCAAATTTTTCTTCTTGAATTTCAATGATCCTTTATGTTGAGCAAGTGGTTTATAAGTTTCTTAGTTGTTGCTGGGTTCATGCTCCTTATTTTGTAGTAGATACATCATTATCTTCACATGAATGCATTTTCTGCTTCTTCTGTTTGACCAGTGAAATAATTATAGGGTTTTGCTTTACTTTTAGAATGTCCCTGTAATAACAGTAATATTTATTTTACTGATTTTTGGTTCTAAATTCTATTCTTTTTTACTAAGCCTGCTATGCTTCCTGTTGGCTATTAATATAGAGTTTACACGGCTCATCTGCTAACCATGAATCCTGTCATCCTTTTATTTGGCTTGTTATCGAACTCTTGTATTGCTATTCATTTCATTTTCCCTATCTTTCCTAGGCACTCCTTGTATCACAGATTGTGTAATGGCTGAGCTTGAGAAGTTGGGTCAGAAATACCGAGTTGCTCTGAGGTATGTTCTTTTGTTCTTTTTTGATCACCATTGATGATCTACTTTGAGCTGTATAAAAACTTTTGGGGTTATATACATTATTATCTCATGGGCTAAGCAAAATTTTATACAATACAGGTGTGGGCACTTGAAAACAATTATTTTGTGAAGCTATGTAGATACTGTGTTATATCTGTAATGTGATAAGATCCTGAATTTTTGAATGTATTTTATGGATGATTTTCTAGTAATTGAATGCAAATTTTTGGAATGTGGATTGAATCTGTGAATGAAAAGTTACTATGGACCTATTTGGTACTGATTTTTAGAATCAATTTTTTGACCGTTAGAGAGAAAAGTGAGTTCCACCTAAAAGTGAAGAAGTAAAAAATGATGGCCGACCATGTTAAGTAACGGTCAAAAAATTGATCAGAACCAAACGGGGGCTATAAATATATGAATGCTGTCAATGAAATGCAGAAGGTAAATTAACGACAAATTGGAAGGCATTCGAGGGGCCATCCACCTCTCACTTAATTCTCAATTTTTAAATTATTCTAACAGGCTCCCCTCCCTTACACTTATTATAGGCCCTCAACTTTATTCTAGAAAGATCCTAAAATACCCTTCCCTTTAACGACTACACAACAAGTCAGCAACTAATCTAGTAACCAGAAATGGTGTCCTGCTTTTCTAGTGGTTGCATCACTGCTTTTCTCTGTTGTTGTTGAGCATAGGTAAAATTTATAGGGGCCCTATCAGAATACACATTAAGGTAGAGGCCTGTGCTTGTGTATGTTTGCATTTGTGTGAGAGAGAAGAGTGCGTGTGTGCATGTGTTTTTTATTCACTTTGTAATTGATGTGCTATTTCAGCTCAGGATTATTGCGAAAGAAGATATGGATTTAATATTTTATATAATGAAGTTAATAATCAGTGCAGGTTGCAGTGATCCAAGCGTAGTATATAGTTGAGAATAATTCAGTTTTGCATTTTTCATCTTAGATTTCCTATGATTTATCCTTCTTTGTTTCCTTTTGGGCTCATTGTGCCTGTATATTTATATGTGCATGTATAGATAAAATTAGCTCATTAAGTATTGTAATTCTTGTGCTTAAAAGTGCCTGAAACTGTATCAAACTTTATACAAATCATGCAATTAATGTCATACTTGTCAGGACTTAATTTATTAAGATGGGGTTTCTTTGTACGAAATGGATTTATATAATTTTTTTTATTTTTTTGCTGTTAATGGTGATTGTTTAGCTCACAATATATATTTTGGAACTTGTAGAACACGTCCAAGAGGGAGGGGTAGACAAAATTAATAAGGCGTAGTATGCTCACAATATGGTAGTTGTTAAGAATCTAGTTGCTTTTGATTTTCAGTAGGTGTAGTATGATAACTCGAATGGAATGGCGTAAAAGGATTCACAAAATTCATGGTTAAAAGACCAGTTTTGTTGCTGTGCTTTTGTTTGAAAGTTTCCTTCTTTTTACTTTTGCTTGATTTTATTCCTTAGTTTTGTGATGATGAATTACTTTGGAAAAGAAATCCTCTGCTTTTTGCTTATACCGATGACTTCTCTGTGTACATTACTTCGTCTCTTTCTTATGAACAGAATTGCTAAGGATCCTCGATTTGAAAGGCTTCCCTGTACTCATAAAGGAACTTAGCTGATGATTGTCTTGTTGACAGGGTTACACAGGTACGATTTAAAGTCAGCTGCTGTTATATTTTCGCCTTCCAGGACTCGAGATTCTAAACAATAAAAATAAGCTATTTTTGCTTCATTCTGTTTTCTAACTTCCATGTTTTAAAAGAGTGCCAAAAAGCTTGAACTCACCTGCTTCTACATGTTTCTATAATTCTTATGTGGTATTTATATTTTCGGCGTAGGATTGTACTGTCACATTACGAATTTCACTTAAAAATTTTTGTTTACAAATAATTTAATGGATTGCTCTTTGTGACAATAAAACAGCACAAGTGCTACATTGTTGCAACCTGTGATCGAGACTTAAAGCGAAGAATTCGGAAGGCAAGTATTAATTTTCCAGCAAATGGTAGTGTTATTTCCTTTCATTGAAATCTAACATTGATATTTATGATCAGATCCCGGGTGTACCAATCATGTATATTACTCAACACAAGTATTCTATTGAACGGCTACCTGAAGCAACAATTGGTGGAGGTAGGATAAAATCTCTATGTTATGGACCCTTCCACTCCATCGTTCCTTCAAACTTCCTTTTCCTTTTTAGCCCATGTTTGGGCTCCATTTTTATAAAAACCTTATTTTTACAACTCTTTTTTCAACCACATATTCTTTCATAAAATAATTTTACACGTAAATCGAAAACTTTTCTCTATTTTATAACCTCACATCTTCCAACTTTTTACCATTCCAGAAAATATATTTTCTTGAAAAAATGAAGCCCAAAGAGGGCTTAATCGTTAACTTCGTCATGGTCCATTTTGTGCAGCTCCAAGAATATAATGCTAAGGTTTTCAAGAGTCTTTAGTTTGCCAGAAAAATATGTTAGAGGAAATAGGTAAGGTTGGCCTTAAGGAGGAAGAAGCGACTTATCCCAATGGTTGGATCCTCGACTTAATCCTTTATTTCTGCCAAGCTCTCTTCAAACTTGTTATTTGGTGGGTAGTTAAAGGTTTTTGTAATATCCAATTCAGATCTGAAACAAGATGATACGAGGCAGTAATGTGTTTCCATTAAGCAAATTTAAGGCCATTTGGATGCTCCATAGAATCAAATGCTAGCTGTATGAATTGCTTTAGTTTTGTATTTTTTTTTTCCCCCTTATAATTTTGAATGCTTGGACCTTAGCAATTCTTATTTGTATATCGTTCTATCCCTTCTGCTATAGGGTATAATTAAACAAAGATGTGTAGCACAAATTACTAATCGTGCATTGAATGGTGAAAGTTGCATTCGAGTAGTTCGATTCAGTTTGTTTTAATGAGGTCATTTTGTGGAAAATCTATCTTTGATGAGGTTGGTGCGTGAACAAATGAATGAAACAGGTACCGAAGGAGAATATATGGGTGTGCGATTCTTGGAATACACATTCGTCTGTCGAGAAAGTAGGTTTGGTAGCCTTATGTTTAGCACGTAATCAATTTTTTTTAGCACAAGAATAATTTTTTAGGGGCCGCCACGATTATGGTACCCAAAATGTGGTACCTCCATCAAGATAGATTTGATTTCCTTTTTTGTCCATCCCAAATTTTAGGTTCCTTTCTTCATTGTGAATATAGATATTCTTAATTTTATAAAGTGTCTCTATTTAATGTACCTTATTATCAATAAATATACTCTAATCTTATTTAAACCATTATTTAATGTGGTGATATATCAAGAAAAGTTTAGAAAAAATTATATTTTTAACTAAATTAATTATATTTTCGGAAAAATAAATTCTAGGAACTCTACATGGGGTTCAGTATTTACATTGAGAGGTGGAGTTGTGATATGGAGGAGCATCAAGCAATTTTGTATTATTGATTCCACCATGGAGGCAAAATATGTAGCCGCTTGTGAAGCAATGAAACACGTAATGCTTTATTATGGTAATAGTGGAGCGGTTGCCAACGCTAAAGAACTAAGGAGACATCAACATGGTAAGCACATCGAGAGGAAACATAACCTTGTTAGAGAGATTGTTCATTGAGGAAACGTGATGATTAGTAATATTGCATCAATAGATAATCTTGTGGATCGGTTCATGAAGACCTTATCAGCTGAGGCTTTTGACGGGCATCTTGTTGGACACTTTATGTGGATAAAATTGTATTGTTCCTATTAAAATTTGTCTAAATTTGAGAATAAAAACAATAATGTGTTTTTATGCACATTGAACGAGATCACGTAGATGACTTATTTGTGATCGCTCGAAATGAGATTCTACTCGATTATCAAATAAGACACCTAAATTCTGAGCGAGTAATGTACCTTTGATTGCTAGTTCAAGTTCTTTAAAGTAGTAATGAGTGAAGTCTTAATTAGAATATTGATCTTGGAGTTTGGTAATCGGGCCAAAACAATTAAGATTATATACTTGCGATAGTGGAACCCATTAATCATCGAGATGAGAGGATCGTCACTCTAAGGTATTTTCTATAGGCAGCTAAACCTAAGCTCAAGAGTCCGATGATGAGATCATTGGACTCTATATTGTGATTTGATTACAATGAATTCGCCTTATGAAAATGTAATTTAGAGAGTAATACATGTTGAAGGGTAAAACAGTCATTTTATCATTTTTAAAATATTGATGGTCAAAAGGGGTTGACTTGTGGTGGAACAATAATCGGAGAATATTGTTATTGGATCATAATTTGTTTCTATAACCGTCACTTGACTTCAGAGTGCAATCTCGATTTTTTGGTAAAATGAGCTGGGATTAATATATGTATCTCAATTAGTTAATGCAATTCTAAAACCCTAAATGAGTATTGTAAATATACCCTTTATGGAAACATTTTCATATGGTTTTTTTGGGTAGCCACATTTTTATTTTCCAAAGAGGGGGGCACCTAAGAAGCACAAGGAAGAAGATCTAAGGGAAAAAGCATTCGACCAGACCATTAAAAACTCGTTCAAGGTTGTCATCTTCCCTTCATATGTGAAGATCTAAAAACATCCAATGATCTCAAGGTGATTTAAGGTCCTTTATTGTGTTGGGTTTAATTTTCAAAGGAAAATTAAATTCCTATTGTTATGATTAAATCTAATAATCAACAGTTCATTCATTTTGGCTCTAGCGTTCTTTAATTGTTGAGAAGTGTCTTCATCAGATTCAGCCTCAACATCTCCAAGTTTGTCTTTTACCACATCCTCTGATCCAACTTTATTATCGAGTTCATATATCTTAACATGAAGACTCATTTCTACTCCTTTACCTTGCACCTAAAAGTCATTTGGTTTATGCAACGGCTCCTCACTCAATTCAATGTCTTCTTTGTTACCATGATGTTCAATACTGTCCTTAACCTCTGTAGTGACCGACTCTGCTTTTGATCTTTCCTCGATCTCCTTTGCTCTCTCCATATCTGCCATGACCTCATTTTCCACAACTTCGCCTTTAGCTGATTCAATCTATCTATGCACAATGGATAAATGAGCATCAATATAATCGTCAAGCAATGCATGAGGCTACTCAGCCAGCTCAATCGTAAATGTATCCCCATACATTGTTGGAGAAACTGTCATCTCTTTTCTAGATTTGGCCTATTGAAGATTCCGTCTGTTGCCAATTGAATAGTTAGTTAGTTAATCATCAGTTAGTTAGATTGGTTGGTTAGTTTGCTAGCTGTATAATGTTGTACACTATTTATATAGAGGTTGTAAATCAATTTCAAGTCAAGTTGAATGAATGAAATTCTTTCTTCTATAATTCAACTCTCAAATCTAATATGGTATTAGAGCATTTTTCTCCTTCCTTCACTACTTCGTCTTCTTCACAGATCTAATCAAGATCTGTTGTTTCACTTAATCCTAATATGGATCCTTCACAATCTGAATCTCAATCAAAGGTAAGGTCATCAGTGAACAAATCTGCCATTGATGATCCTTCGAGTCCTTACTTCCTACACCATTCAAATAGCCTCGGACTGGTGCTGGTTTCTCAACAACTCACAAGAGATAACAATGCCTCCACGAATCGAGCCTTGACTATTACACTATGGTGAAGAATAAGCTTGGTTTTGTTGATGGTACAATAACCAAACATGAAGGTGCTGAGGCAATTCCAGTAAATTCATGGATTAGAAATAACAATATTGTCATTTCATGGATCTTGAACTCCATTTTGAAAGACATTTCTGCAGTGTCATTTATGCAACTTCAGCAAATGAAATCTGGAATGACTTGAAAGACAGATTTCATCAAAAAAATTGACCTCGAATTTCTCAATTGAGAAGAGAGCTAATGAATTTGGCGCAAGATCAGGACAATGTCAGTATCTATTTCACTAACCTCAAAACGATTTAGGAAGAACTAAGTAATTACTGTCCTAGTTGCAACTGTAGATAGTGCACTTGTGGTGGTGTGAAAGAACTGAATGCTCATTACCAGATGGAATACATAATGTCATTCCGCATGGGATTGAACGACTCCTTTTCTCAGGTCAGAGGACAAATATTGCTTTCAGATCCATTACCTCCAATTAATAAAGTATTTGCTCTAATAGCTTAGGAGGAGAATCAAAGAAAAATAAGTGCACATATCAATGCTGGGAGTGATCTGACTGGGGCTTCTACCTTTGCATTCAAAGATGACAATAGAAAGTCAACATCAACATCAGAAATCACAAAGAATCATCAAAGCTCCAAAGTATCTTAAAGGCTATCATTGTAATATGATTTCTCAAACAGCCAATCATTCTTTTCAGTTGCCTAATAACATCAACTGCTTCCTGTCATATGATAAACTATCCTCTAAAACATAAACACTTGATACTAAACATATCATCTCAAATAGAACCCACTTTCTACCATCAAGCTGTCAAATAACCAGTGTGGCATGCTGCCATGAAGCAAGAACTTGATGCTATGGAATAGAATAATACTTCGTCTATAGTGCCTCTACCATCCAATAAAGATTTTGTGGGGCTGTCGATGGATATACAAGATTAAGTACAAATTATACGGTACTGTTGAACGACATAAAGCTCGCTTAGTTGGGAAGGGTTATATACAACAAGAGGGGCTCGACTACTTTGATACATTTTCTCCGGTGGCAAAAATTGTAACTGTCAAAATTCTACCTGCCCTTGCAGCTCATAGTAATTGGCATCTAGTCCAACTCGACATCAACAACGCATTCTTGAATGGAGATTTATTTGAGGAAGTTTACATGGACATTCATCTCGGGTATAAGGCCAGGAACACAATTAACCAGAAAGGGAAGCTAGTTTGTAAACTGCACAAGTCCATATATGGACTCAAACAAGCTTCGAGGCAGTGGAATTCTAAATTTTCACAAGCACTCATTTAGTTTGGATTTACTCAATCTAAGGCAGATTATTCAGTGTTCACAAAAGGGTCTGGAAATGAATTTGTGGCGTTGTTGGTGTTCATTGATGACATCGTCATCACTGGTCCTAATTTGCAAGTTATTGATTCCCTTAAAGCCTTTTACAGTCATAGTTTAAGCTGAAGGATTTGGGATGCTTGAAGTATTTTTTGGGCATTGAAATTGCTCGTTCAAAGTCAGATATAGTCATTTCTCAAAGACATTATACACTGCAGTTACTAGAAGATGTTGGATACTTGAATTGCAAACCGGTTACTATACCTTTGGATCCCAAGGCTTGTCTTAGCATCCATGACGGTGATATATTATTTGATGCATCACACTACAGGCGCTTGATTTGTGAATTAATCTATTTGAAAATTTCCAGACCTGACATAACATACGCTGCCCACAAACTAAGCCAGTTCCTGTCTTAACCTAGATTATCTCATCTCAAAGCAGTTCACCATCTTCTTCGGTACTTGAAAAACAGCCCCAGAAGGTCAATTTTTTTCAACTTCCTCAACTTTTCCCACCAAATTACAAGCTTTTTTCTGACGCTGATTGGGTTCATGCGTGGATACACGAAAGTTAACAAAAGGGTTCTGTATCTTCCTGAATGAGTCATTAATTTCATGGAAATCTAAAAGACAATCCACAGTTTCACGGTCATCTGCTGAAGCCGAATATCAACCAATTGTAACTACCGTTAGTGAACTTCTATGGATTACTCAATTGTTAAAGGATTTTCAGATCTCCACAGTCTCAGTTGCTGTTCTATTTTGTGACAGTCAAGGGCGATTCAGATTGTGAACAATCTTACATTTCATGAAAGAACTAAACATATTGAAATTGATTGCCATTTCGTTAGGGATAAAGTTGCTGCTGGAATGGTTAAACTTCTTCCTATCCGGTCAAAACATCAACTTGCTGATGTTTTCACCAAACCACTTCAGGCTTTAACACTCATTCCCTTGTTATCCAAGATGGCTGTCAAAAACATTTACAGCACATATTGGGGGGGCATATTGAAGATTCCGTTTGTTGCCAGTTGGATAGTTAGTTAGATTGGTTAGCTAGTTTGCCAATTGTATAATGTTATAAACTATTTATATAGAGGTTGGAAATCAATTTCAAGTCACACTGAATGAATGAATTTCTTTCTTCTATAATTCAACTCTCAAATCTAATATGGCCACTGGAGCTGAGATTGACTATTCTTTATTTTCTTGCACTTCATAGTTCTGCTAATCTCCAAGTTTAACGTCTGGTTTAGGTTCTGTCTTGATTCGTCCAATACCACAATTATCTAATAACTCAATGTTTTCGCTCAACTGCTCGACAACCAACATTGTTTCCGCCATATCCATATTCTCAGACTGAGATCCACTATACGAAGCTCGGCTATGTGAGTCCCAATTTCAAGGTTATTTTTGGATAAAATACGATCCACGCTAGTGTTTCCTCCCTAAGTGCACATTCCTCACTTCCGTTAGCTGACTTGTGCCCAAGTGGAGCTTCAGACTTCTTATTAATTAACGAGTCCAGCTTCTCCTCAAGATTTACAAGCTCCCTAGCGACAGATTTTTTGATATCCCTAATGTTTAGGTGCAGACCCTAAACAACAAGCAAGAAACACGTTATCAGTCACACTCTACAAACCCCAAACACTGTCAAGTCTTGAAAATACAAAGTTGAAAGTGATTAAAAACAAAAAAAGAAAGAAAAAAGACTGACAGAGAGAGTGAGAGAGTCAGACAGACAGACATATACAGTTGCCAATGAACTGTTAACGTAACATTCAAAGATGCCCTTTAGTATATGTTAGGCAATTTGTTGTTAAACGATCCCTGAGTTATGATGTAACCTCGGTTCTATTATCAATCGGCATTGGCCATATGATTGATTAGTATATCAACACAATTATCAAGACAACCCAATCCACATTCCTATGGACCGTTTGAAGCAACTTATTGTTAATAGTGTTGCTCACGGTTCGTCCCATTTCCTTGGAGGGCTATGTTATTAATTTGAAGCCCATTATTTTTTTGAGTCGAGCATTGTTTGGTCCACTAAATAACCTTAACCTAACTTACCTTGTTTGGATATTTACTTGACTTATATTCTTGTCTTTCTCTCGGCCTCCAAATGAAGTATGCCCAACCTCTCTCTGTGAGACTCTCCTCTCGGTTTCTTCTTTCCACTGTGAACTTTGTGGTTTATTTCAAGTGGGCATATTATTGTTCTTTATCTTGTCCAACCGATAGCAACCGGAAGTGGGGCGGGCTTGGTGGTGGTTTGGAGTTGTCTCAATACTTTGTGGTGTCGACTTAATAGGTGAAACTGAGCCCGGTTTGAACTTAGTGTTTGCTGGAAATAAGCTCCACATTTGGTCTCAGAGCAAGAGTCACCTTCTTCGGCCAGAAAACCACCAAAAACGGCGGCGGTGTGCGCGATTTTCATAGAGGACTGAACCTGCAATCGCGTTTTCTGGCGAAACAGACCCCATACCAGAACCAGCAGGTTGAGGTGCCCCTTCCAGTGCGGTGCGTGGTGGCGACGGCGAACTCCGAGCGACGACACGTGGCGGCGATTCCGGGCGAACTTCCTTCAGGCAGTTTGCTCATTTCAATCCCCTGAACGACTGACACTGTTTATTTTCTGTTTCAGGTTACACAGAAAAAGTTGGACAATTTTGCCCCTGGTGGATTGACGGTTGAAACTGCATATATCTACTGAATTACTTTAGGCCAAGATTGGAGCCCTAAAGTAGTAGATTCGCATCTCTCTCGATTATACGGACTCAGACACGTCCGCTCTGGTAAATAGGCTTAACCCATTAATTTTCAGTATTAGCGCGTCACCGTGTGAGGTGACAATAATAGGTTGGGGGTTGTCATTGCTTGGCAACCATTGCTTGTGCTAGAATTAGGGTTACGTGCTCTTGATTGTTTTTGATTGAGTATTTGTTTTGGGTTAAAATCAGTTTTGTAATTCTTAGTGACCTAATTACTGTGAGACTAGTTATCTGCTAGACGTATTTTTTGCTGCATTATTATTTTCGCTGCTTACTTATTCCGTTAGAAATACCGTGACCTTACCCGTTCGAACATTCCCTTGATCTAAGACTGCGAGTCTTACAAAATCCTGGGAATCTAGAACGGTGTATACTGTCTGCGACCTAAAGACTACTATGTGTGGTTTGATTGTGGTTTGTGCATTTTTTTACTGTTGTGTAAAGATGACAACTCACAACTTTGATTTGGGAATTTTTAATGGAAATGGTGACTTTGCTATTTGGCAACAAAAAATGAAGGGCATTCTAATCCAACAAAAGGTTTCAAAGGTCATTGAAGGCAATTTTTCAACTGATTTTTCACAAGAACAAAGAGAAGAAACTGATGAGCTTGCTTATACCTCAGTTATTTTACACTTGTCTGACGCCGTTTTAAGAAAGGTGGGTAAACTGAAAACCACTAAAGAACTTTGGAAAAAATTAGAAGACTTATATTTGCTTAAATCTACACCATATAAACTTTACCTGCTTGAACGTTTTTCAGTTTCAAAATGGATCCTTCAAAGGATCTTGATGACAATTTAGACATGTTTAAGAAATTGGTGCAAGATATAGTTAATTGTGATGAGACTATGTCCGAAACTTATAAGGCTATAATTTTGCTTAATGCAATTCCTGATTCCTATAAGGAAGTTAAGAACGCCATTAAGTATGGTAGAGACACGTTAACACCTGAAATTGTCATAGATTCCCTTAGAAGTAAAGAAATGGAAATTAGGGCTGAAAAACATGATAAGAGGAACGGTGAGGTACATATGATGCGGGGTAGAACTCAATTTAGGCAAAATAGTCATGATGGATATCAAACTAGTGGCGAGTCAAGTGGTAATAGATGGAAAAAGAAAAGCAAAGGTAGATGTAGATCAAAATCTAGGACTAAGGCGAGAAAATGCTATGGTTGTGGAAACGCAGGGCATTTTATAAAAGATTGTCATAAGGATAAGGGTAAGCTAAAGGTTAAGGAGAGAGATGAGGTCAACGTGTTAGCATCTACTTCCGATATAAATGGTGGTGAGGTCTATATGATTACAAGTCTAGTTGCATACACTGCCGAATTAAATCTAACTGCTAATTCTCGCATGCATGAGTGGATACTTGACTCTGGTGCATCTTTTCATGTGACGTCTGAAAAGAATTGGTTTTATAAGTTGCATAAATCTAATGTTGGGCATGTTGTGCTGTGTGATAACTTTGCCTATACTATTGCTGGAATTGATGACATAAACGTAAAATTTGACATAGGTTTTGCGTCTACGTTAAAGGACGTTAGATATATTCCTGAGTTGTCTAGGAATCTGATTTCAGTAGGGGTCTTGAGTAGGATGACTTTACTGGTAAAATTGGAAATGGTGTACCCCTCTATCTCCTCTGCCAAGATTGATCACAGACACACACATGATATAATAGACTTGCTCCCGTGGGGGTCAAGGGACTTAAGCTACTTAACAAAAAAGGTACTTTTGGTAGTGACTGTGTGTCAGAATTGTCATTTTGTGATCATTGTGTGCTTGGTAAGCACCATAAAACTTCTTTCTCCACGAGCATTAATAGAGCTAATGGCATGCTCGAATATGTGCACTCTGATCTATGGGGTCCTGCTAATAATCCCACGTCGGGTGGGAATAGGTATTTCCTGTTTATTATCAATGACTACACTAGAAAAGTGTAGGTCTATCTTTTGAAGGATAAATCTGAGACCTTTAATAGTTTTAACAATTGGAAGAAACAAGTGGAAAATCAAACTAGCAAGAAAATCAAATTTTTAAGGACAGATAACAACTTAGAATTCTGCAATAAGGAATTTGATAGTATGTGTAAAGAAAGCAGCATAACTAGACATAAGACCGTTCCTTACACTCCTCAGCAAAATGGGGTAGCAGAAAGGATAAATAGGACCATACTTGATAAAGTACGTTGCATGATGATTAGTTCTGGTGTTCCCAAGTCATTTTGGGGTGAGGCTGTTATGATCGCTTGTTATTTGATTAATCTGACTCCTTCTGCTGCATTGAATGGTGACACTCCGCATGAGAGATGGTCAGGTAAACTAAGTGATTACTCGATGTTTAGAACTTTTGGCTGTACAGCTTTTCTCATCAAAGTGAGGGTAAGTTGGAACCTAGAGTTAGGAAGTGTGTCTTTCTAGGATACCCCGAGGGTGTTAAGGGTTATAGGTTATGGGATAGAAGCCAAAAAGGGGTGAAGATCATCATAAGTAGAGATGTCACGTTTAACGAAAATGAGATGCTGTGTATTAAAGGGAAAACTGAACCTAAGAGTGAAGCTGAACCAGGTAAAGAGAGAGACCAGTTTAAGGTGGAGTTAGGAAAACTCAGTCCACCTACCCCTACTGCTTCAAGTGAGGTGGAGACTCAAGCTCAGGAACCCGAGGTGGAGAATAGTAACGAAATAGTGACAGAAAAGCACTATGAGGAAGAAAATCTTTTAACTAACTATAACTTAGTTAGGGATAGAGAGAGGAGACAAACGAGAGAACCTAGAAGGTTTGATTTTCAATCTGAATTAGCTTTCGCCCAGGCTAGTTATGAAGAACTAGCTGATAAAGAGCCAAAGACCTTTGAAGATGCAATAGGCAGTTATCAATCTAATGAATGACTTAAGGCAATGAAAGAAGAGATGAGTTCTCTAGAAAAGAATCATACTTGGGAGCTAGTACCTAGGCCTAAGAACAAATCAATTGTTGATTGCAAATGGGTCTTTAAGGTTAAAGAAGATACTAGCAGCTCAGAACCTCTAAGGTTTAAAGCTAGGTTAATAGCTAAAGGCTATACACAGAAGGAGGGCGTTGATTATAGTGAAATTTTCTTACCAGTTGTTAAGTACACCACCATTAGGGTTGTGCTTGCATTGGTTGCACACTTTGACTGGGAACTTGAACAACTTGACATAAAAATTATTTTTTTACATGGTGAGTTTGATGAACAAATTTTCATGAATCAACCAAAAGGTTTTAAGGATAAGTCAAAATCTGCTTATGTGTGTTTTCTGAGAAGATCCTTGGATGGGTTAAAACAATCTCCTAGACAGTGGTACGAGAGGTTTGATTCCTTTGTACTCACTATAGGGTACCAAAGAAGTAAATTTGATCACTGGCTGTATTTTCAACACAATGAAACTGATGATAATTATCTGTTTTTGTTGCTCTATGTGAACGACATGCTTTTGATTGGATCATCCTCTAAGTGGATAAATAACATAAAAGCAAAACTAAGTGGTGAATTTGACATGAAAGATCTAGATAAGGCTAAGAGAATCTTAGGTATTGAAATCGAAAGAGATAGGTCAAATTCTGTTTTATTTTTACATCAGTCTCCATATATATCCAAAGTATTAAAAAATTTTAATATAAGTGATTGCAAACCTGTCACACTGCCTCTTGCTAATCATTTTGTTTTATTGAAGGAACAATCCCCTTGCAATGAGCGTGAAATAGAATACATGAGTAGAGTGTCTTACTCTAATGTGATTGGTTCCATAATGTATTTGATGGTTTGCACTAGACCCGATTTAGGTTTTGTTGTTAGTACTATCAGTAGATATATGGCTAATTCAGGCCCTGAACATTGGGAAGCGCTAAAGTGGCTATTAAAGTACTTGAAGGGTACAAATGACGTAGGTTTAAAGTTTAATGTTAATAAAGAAGGTATAAAATTAAAGGGTTTTGTAGATGCTGACTATGCGGGAGATAGGGATGGTAGGAAATCTACTTCGTTTTACGTGTTTACCTTATCTAATTCATGTGTTAGTTGGAAATCACAGTTACAACATATTGTTGCACTGTCCACTACCGAATCAGAATATATTGCTATCACTGAAGCTATTAAATAAGCTTTATGGCTTAGAGGCCTTCTTCATGAACTATGTGTCTTGAATGATTATGTGATAGTGTATTCTGATAGTCAATCATCTATACAATTATGCAAGAACCCCGTTTTTCACGAGCGCACTAAACACATTGATATTAGATTCCACTTCATTAGAGATATAGTATCTCAAGAAGTGGTAAGACTTGAAAAGGTCCACACCCACTACAACCCCTCTGATATGGGGACGAAGGTACTATCACTGGAAAAGTTTAGAAGTTGCAAAGAACTTCTAAATTTTGGTACAGGTAAATGATTTCCAATTTTATCGATTTTCTATTAGAGGTGTCACTAATGGGAGACATTTTTCTTTTGCAGGTCCTTTGACACCAAGGTGGAGGTTGTTAGGCAATTTGTTGTCAAACGACCCCCCGAGCTGTGATGTAATCCCAGTTCTATTATCAATCGGCCTTGATCATATGATTGATTAGTATATCGACACAATTATCAAGACAAACCAATCTACATTCCTATAAACCGTTTGAAGCAACCTATTGTTAATGGTGTTGCTCATGGTTCGTCCCATTTCCTTGGAGGGTTATGTTATTAATTTGAAGCCCACTATTTTTTTGAGTCGAGCCTTGTTTGGTCCACTAAATAACCCTAACCTAACTTACCTTGTTTGGATATTTACTTGGCTTATATTCTTGTCTTCCTCTCGGCCTCCAAATGAAGTATGCCCAACCTCTCTCTATGAGACTCTCCTCTCGGTTTCTTCTCTTCACTGTGACATTTGTGGTTTATTTCAAGTGGGCATATTATTGTTCTTCATCTTGTCCAACCGATAACAACCGGAAGTGGGGCGGCCTTGGTGGTGGTTTGGAGTTGTCTCAATACTTTGTGGTGTCGACTTAATAGGTGAAACTGAGCCCGGTTTGAACTTGATGTTTGCTGGAAATAAGCTCCACAGTATATTTACTAATTACTCTCTTTTCATCAATAAAACTTAGAAAATAAAATTCCTTTAGAAAAGGGATCTTCGAGAATACATTTAGTATATTTGAACTAAAAATATTAAACAGGGACTTAGTTTAGTTAAATAAAAAAATTTAGCATAAAAGTTTTAAATATTGCAAGAGTATGGAAGCATATTATCAAGAATCTAACTAGCTTGAAATAAAATAACCAATAAGTCCTATTTCTCCACCATCTGAGATCTGGTATCATCTGATATACTTTTTACGTTTGCTTTATTAGCTCTGCTGCATTTCGTAGAGCACTTTCCTCTGTGGATCTTTCATCAGTTCGGTTTGCCTGATCGATTTTCCCTTCCATATTTCTTCTTCGCTCGATTTTCCCTTCCTTAACCTCAATTGTCTTTTTGTTTGTCATCTTGTTCTTGGATTTGATGTCACTGATCATATTTGGCTCAATTTCTATTGAAGTTGGGACAACGATTGCTTTATTAGATGACTGACTCAACTTAATTTTCATTCGGAGGACTAGGAGACCTTGAGCTTCCATTAGTGTTTTTTCTCCTTACAATTGGGTCAACTCTCAAACAAGCAAGAGGAAACTTGGATGCTTTCAGAGGAGAAGGGGACTTCTTTTTAGCATTTTCGTCAGGGCATTTCTTGTCTCCTTTGTTAGTAGAATCTTTCACAAAAGTATGGATTTCTTTCACCTTGTGATTACCTAGACTCTCCTTTTCACTCCGCTGTTCAACTTGCTTCAAAGGAATATCCTTCGTCCTTGAAGAAGCATTGCCATTAGTATGTGCACCATTCACTTTGAAGTTGTCTCCATTGTTAGGAAGTTTGATGGAATCTTTACTTTGTTCTGGACTAACATTGTCCACCTCTTTTTCTTTCTTTTCCATTTCCCCAGGTTTGTAGGGCACCCAGAATATTGGAAATGGAAATTGGCCTTCACCATTATCTTGTTGAATTTGGTTTATCTCCCTATCTCTCCTTTGCATTAATGATCCCAAGTTTTTCATGTTATTAGGAAACCATCCATTCCAGATAGATGGTTTCTGTTAAATAATTTCTGTATTTTATGGAAATCCCCTCTCTGATATGTGGATTCTGACTCATTTGACTTCATGTATTCGTTATTATTTCCATGTTCAGATAGAAACCACACAATGGGCTGTCGATAATTCTTCAAATGAAGAGAAACCAACGATTCGTTGTTTTTCCTTTCTCGGTTAGGATCCTCTTCTTCTACCCTTACATTTTTCATTTTATCCTTACCAGAATGGCGGCCAGAAGCCTAGAAGCAAAGGCAGTCTGGGGACTGGGGGTAATGAAGAAGCTTTTCTACTGTTTTTGAGAGCTTTCGCGCGCTACTCAATAGTCGATTCGTCTAAAATTTGGATTTTTTTTTTCCATTTGATTGGTTTGAGTAATCTATTACTAACAAATAAATAAAATAAAAATCTATATTTCTATCATGATCTGTTAATTATTATATGTCAATCTACTCAATATTATGTATTTAAAGTATTTATTAATAGGGCTGGGCCCATAAACCGAAAACCGCAACCCCACCCGATCGGTCGATTTATAATAAAAACAAGTCGATTTGGGTTCTAAATAATTAGAAAATTACTTGGATCGGGTCGGTTTCGATTTAAGTCCATTTAAACCACCAAACCCAATAACAAATTTAAAACGAGGAATTAGTGGGAGATGGTCATCTCTCCAAAATAGGCTTTGACCAAAAAAAAAAAAAAAAAGCAAAAATGTTAAAAAAACCTGAAAAGGTATGAAAAACCACTTTTACCCTCCTCACTTTCAATCAAGAGAGAAAAGAGAGGAAGAGATACTATAGCAAAACTACGTCCACCGACGACCCAAGAGGCGACCAAGAAGCCAAAAAAACCGACAACCCAGGAGGTGACTAGTTCACCATTTCTTTGAAGGTAAGCTTTTGATTTCTAAAATTTTAGCATGTTTCTATATATAATGTTGAGAACTGCTGGTAAAAATGATTCTAGTTTGTAAGGAAAACAAAGAAAGTTTTGTTGGAGCCAAAAAAATGGCGGAGATCGCCAGAAAATTCTAGTTTGTAAGGAAAACAAAGAAAGTTTTGTTGGAGCCAAAAAAATGGCGGAGATCGCCAGAAAATTCTAGTTTGTAAGGAAAACAAAGAAAGTTTTGTTGGAGCCAAAAAAATGGCGGAGATCGCCAGAAAATTCTAGTTTGTAAGGAAAACAAAGAAAGTTTTGTTGGAGCCAAAAAAATGGCGGAGATCGCCAGAAAATTCTAGTTTGTAAGGAAAACAAAGAAAGTTTTATTGGAGCAATAAAAATGGTGGAGATCGCCATTTCCGATGATCTCCGCCATTTTTGGCCGATTGAAGGGGGAAAGACGGCCCAGTTGATTGGGCCATCTGGAAATCAAATCCACACGGCCTAGATGATTGGTCGGCTTGATATCTAGACGGCCCAGGAAATGGGCCGTTTGGATTTTCCTTCTAGAAGGCTCGATTGACTTTTTTTTAATTTTTTAATTAATTTATTTTACTTACTTAATTTTGATGTTTATTTAGGTTAAAATAAATAATTAAATGTTAAATAATTAAAATAAATCAATAAATAAATGTTATTTATAAATTACTTATTGAAATATTTAATTGAATTACTTATATACAATGTAATATTTAATTATTTAGTGTAATTAAATAACTATTAATTATTTCAATTACTTATATAAATATTTAATCATGTATTTGAATATTTTATGTTCTTTTATTTGAATATTTATTTAGTTTTAATTACTTAGTTAAATTTTTTAATTGCTTATATTTTTGTCTAATATTTAATTACTTATTTGAATTGTTTAATTTTTATGCATATTATGTATTTAATATTTAATTAGTTATTTATGTTATTTATTTTAATTGTTATTAGTTATTATATAAACAATTTCATGGAATAAATAATTAAGTAGTAAATGAATATAAACAATTAATTAAAGTAATTAAAATGTTTAAATAAGTTAATTATTTGAAGAATGAAATACTAAGTATTCATAAAATAACTAAATTATTCAATTAAAATTAGTAATTAAAATATTAAATAAACGATTAAATTTAAAAAAATAATATTCATGAATAATTAAAATAATTGTTTAAATAATTAAGTAAACAATCAAATTAAGTATTAATAAAATAATTAAAGTAAGCAATTAAAATAAGTGATTAAAATATTAAAATAAACATTAAGTTTTGTATTAGTAAAATAATTAAAATAAATAATTAAATATTAATTAAGTAATATACATAAACAACTATAATGATTAGTTAAATAATGAAATAAATAATATACATAAATAATTATTATTTCTTTACGTTCATTTCCTTTATTACATTATCTGTTGATTATTGCGTATAGTAATAGTTTGTTAGTTTAATTTTCTAATATTATACGTTATCTATTATCTCTTGCACATGGTTCTAATATTTGAAATTTTGTATGATAGAATATCATATGGACAACCCCGTCAGACAAATTCCCAGTAAAGTTACGTCGAACTGTAATTTTGTGCGACGGAGATCGTATTCCCTGATTCCACTATCTATGTATACGATTCCGACCACAGTTGTTTAACACAAGCACAACCAGAACAAATACTGGAGCCGCTGGCTATGATCGTCCCCATGATGACTAGACATGCGATGATTCGAGTAGATGATAGATTAGTCGTTGTGCGGGACATGACGATGGCGAGACAAGGAGAATCATAAGGATTTACCAGTTTTTTATTCAAAAACTTATTTCTTAACTATATGGCTCGAACTAATATATTATTATTTACTTACAGGGGCGATTGCGGTATATTTGCAATAAAGTATGTAGAATTTTTAAGTATTGATCGTAAGATTGATACAATGAATTAATCTTGGATAAATAAGTGGAGGTTGAAGTTAGCCTACGATTTGTATGAATACAATTGTGATCCATAAATATTGTATATGAATTTACACTATGAACTTATCCGACTCTTCAAAAATGTAAGCCTTTGCAACTCTTCTAAACAATGCAACGAGCCACTGCCCTGATACCTAATCTTCAAGTTGCCCTGTATATGGTACATACAATAACCATGATGTGCTTGGAGAAAGATTTCGAAGATACCATTTATTATTAGTTGCCCTCGGCCAGTTACGAATGCAAGATTCTCAACGTAGCTTATTACTTCCCTTAACTTCGTGAAGAACCAACATATCGCTAAATCATTCTCTCCATCGACTATGTCGAATGCAAGAGGATAAATTTGGATGATGGCATCTTGAAATGTTGTAATAATCAACTTGCTTTCGTATTTAGTCTCAAGGATTGTACCGTCAATTAGAATTAGGGGTCGCATCGCATTTTCGAACCCTCGAATGCATTGTCCAATGGCCACGAAGAACATCTTGAAGCGATTCTCGCCATCCGTTTCAATAAAAAACATTGATCCAGGATTAATTCTCCCTATGTTATGACAAGACCTGGTTAATTTAGCATAATTATCCTCGATCGAACCCATTAGGTCCTCCAATACGCATTCCTTGGCCCTTTTGATAACTCATGACCACCCCATATTCTCAACGAACATCGTTAATAATGTCCGAAGTCTATAGATCATTTGTGGATCCTGAAACTTGTGCATTATTTGTTGACCAATGAACCATGATCTGGCCTAACTGTGATCATTTTAACGAGTACCACCTTCGTTGGTATGTTTCCATGCATACTTACGAAAAACAAAGAACTCATTCGTGTCTACCTTCGTAGCTCGATGCGCTAATGGCAACTGTCGTCAACACAGATAATTGTGTATGTCAACTTTTTTTATTATTTCACTTCAAACTCAAAGTTGTGTTTCAAAACAATTCGATGAACAGCTTCCTGCAAATCTTTCTTTGTTTCGAACAGTTGCTTGACATACAAATTTTCATTATTTGAAACTACACGCGAACAATTAAAGGACCATGTACTCGTTTCAACTTCTGAGCTTCCCTAACTCATATCTCTGACGGGATAACGCAACCAAATCTTCATTTGTAAATTCATCTTCATTTTCATTTTCATTTTCATCGTCTCCAACTGTTGACAGAATTCTGTGCATAATAGTGATGTTATGGTGAGGAACAATTGTCTCAGGAATAACCATATCATCCTCATGAACAATCTCCATCGTGTCCCAAAAATCATTCGCATTACGATCCTCTCCATCAAAATCTTCATATTACCAGGGTCATTCTTCTCCGCTAAAGTTACGTGAATAGGAATCGAGCGATTTTGATTCAATTCAATTAAAACCTTTATTTCAGCTTCAGTAATAACCATTACAAGCGGAATTGAACTAGATGCATGCTCGCTGAACAGAAATCCTAATTCCATGTCGTACTGAGAATGATCGATGCTGAGCATGTTCTGTAATTCATGGTACATTTTCTGCATACGATGTACTCTATCTTATAACAACTGCATTAGCACCACATCTTTCGCTCGTCCATTTCTATACCCGTTGTTCATTTCTGTTCATTTCAAATTTACTAAAGTAGTAAACCGGAATTGCTGTCGAACCCATATCTGCATAAGGAAAACATAATTGGTTAAGAAATTATAATTACAGATAAAAGGGGAGATTTTTTTGGGCTGGCTGGGCCGTCGATCCATCTGGACGAAATAGTTGGCCCTGATGCCACTATTGTCAGGCTCAGCTGTTTCATCCAGTCTAGACGCCACCGTCAACTGAGATTCTTCCATACAAGTTCTACGAATTTTGTCTGATAACTAATACATGCAATGATTTTTTTCCTCGCTTTTGCTTAAAATGTTATAGATCTATATGATAATATAAAAAGATTTCTGCTATGTCAAAATTAGATTTAAAATTCAAACAATACTCTAGTTTAACAAAAAAGAAATTAAATATACGTAAATATACATATCGATTTCTTTTCACTGCTACAAATAATATTTTCTTGTTGAGCCTTTGATAAATGTATGAAATTTCAATGTTCAAGCAGATGAAATGAAATAATTTTTATCTATGTCAGTGTAAACAGGTAAAGAATGTGATTTCATTTGAAATTTAAAGTAGGAAGTATTTTGAGACTTTTTAAAACTTAAAAGCGCATTATTGTATTTTAAGAAAATCAATATTTTTGTAATTTTGTAACAATATAAGGGTATATTTGTCTTTTGCTCATTGAAAGGCTTTTAAGGTGACATTTAAACTTTTGACTAGGCCTAACCGAAAATTGGGGTACTTTTCAAATTAACCAAGTCAAATAAACACTTTGTCACATTGACCAATTCATTCTTCACATTCACCACAATGACCCTTTGAAATATAAATGACAGTTTTGCCCTTTTTACGTTTTGTAATTACAAGAACATATGATTGTTAAAAAGACAATAGTACCCTTTTGTAAATAACAAATAAATACAAATACTCCCACGTAAATTTCAAAATCAAACTAGTTTCCTTATCAGTTTCTACAACACAAATAAAAAGAAAGTTCAATTTTCATTTGCTTCAACATTGAGATCTCACAAAATTATCAAAACCTCAACAAGAAAATATTATTCACAACCATCACTCGAAATTGGTAAGTATATTTTACGTATTTTTAATTTTATAATAGTTAAATCAATATATTTTTTGAATCTTTAAATCTTATTTCGACATTAGCAGATAATTTTTACAGTCTTAAATGGATCTATAATTTTTTAGCAAGAACGATGAAAAAATTCATCTGCAAAATCGACTAACAGTCGACTGTTTCCAATTTTTTACTTCTTTTTTCCACGTATTTACATTATTTTTTACTAAATCATCATTTTCTAATGCAGATATGACATCGACTGCAGTCCCGTTTGGTGAATTTGAAATGAAAAAAAAATGATCGATGAGTTTGGAAATGGACGAGTGAAAGACGTGATTCTACTACAATTCTAATAATATCAAGTACATCGTATACAAAAATATAAAATCAGTTATAGAATTCGCTCAAAGTCGATCCCTCTCAATACGACATGGAATTGAGATTCTATTGGGGAAGAAAAATCCACCTGTAATGGTTACTTCTGAAGTTGAAATGCAGATTTTAATTGAAATAAATCAGAAGCGTTCGATTCCTATTTATGTAATTTTGGTGGAGAAGAATGTCCCTGAGGGTGAGCATGAAGATTTCGATGGAGGGGATCGTAATGTGAACGATTTTTAGGATATAGTGGAGATAGCTAATGAGGACAGTGTGGTTATTCTCGATACAATTGTTTTCGATATAGTGAATGATCTCACTGTTACGTACAGAATTCACTCGACAGTTGAAGACAAGAAGAATGAAAATGCATTCACAAATGAGGATTGGAATGCTCTATCCCTCCGGAGACGTGAGTCGGGTGAGAGATCACAGGCTAGACCGAGTACATGATCTACTAATTGTCCGCGGTTAGTTCCTAATGATGAAGATTTATATGTCCAGCAACTATTCAAAAAAAGAAAGATTTGCAGGAATTTGTGCATCAGATTGTTTTGAAACACAACTTCGAGTTTAATGTAAAGAAATCAAACAAGTCGACGTATACAATTATCTGCATTGACGACAGTTGTCATTGGTATTTGCAAGCGACGAAGATGGACACAAACAAGTTTGTAATTCGTAAGTATGCACGGGAACATACTTGCGAAGTGGGTATTCGTCGAAATGATCACAGGCCAGCCCCAGCATGGTTCTTTGGTCGAGAAATAATGCATAAGTTTCAGGACCCACGAACGATCTACAGATCTTCGGACATCATTAATGATATCCGTTGAGAGTTGGGTGATCATGAGCTATCAGAAGGTTTGGAAGGCCAAAGAATGCTCAATGGAGAACTTAATGGGTTCGGTCGAGGAGAGTTATGCTAAATTGGCCAGATATTTTATTATTTAGTTGATTTTTTAATATTTATTTTAATTGTTAATTATTTATTTCGATTGTTTTTTTTGTTTATTTAATATATTACTTATTTCGATTAGTGTTTATTTAAATTTGTCAGGTATTGCTATAACATGGGGAAAACTAATATTGGATCAGCTTTTTTTTATTGAGAGGAACTACGAGAATCGCTTCAAGTATTTCTTCATGGCCCTTGGACAATGCATTCGAGGTTTCGAAACGCGATGCGACCCCTAATTCTAATCGACTGTACAACCCTTAAGAATAGATAGGAGGACAAGTTGATTATTGCAACATGTCAAGATGTCAAACATCTAAATTTTGCTCTCTTGCATTTGACATAGTTGATGGAGAGAGTGATTGAGCGATGCATTAGTTCTTTACGAAGTTAAAGGAAGTAATTTGGGACATCGAGAACCTTGCATTCATAATTGACGGAGGGCAGTTAATAATAAATAGTATCGTCCCCCGAGGCACATTATGGTTATTGTATGTACCATATACAGGGAAATCTACAGACCAGGTGTGGAGGTAATGACATCGTTGCGTTGTTCAGGAGAGCTGCAGAGGCTTACAGTTTTGAAGAGCTTAATAAGTTCATGGTCGAAATAGATAGTAAATCGCATGCTGCATATGAATATCTAACAGACATGGGTATCGAACCTTGGGCACGATCACATTTTTCAGGACATCGAAACAACATGATGACGTCGAACAATGCGAAATCGCTTAATGCCTTATTCAAGAAGGATCGAGAGTTATCAATTCTCGCAATGATTGAGAACATTCGTGACAAGTTTCAATAGTGGTTTCATGATCGGCATCAGGAATTACAGAGTTGCACAAGTGTGCTCACCCCGCTTATGAAGATAAATTCTTCAAGACTTTAGATGTGGCGAGAAAGGTATGCGTAGAACCAATAGATCAATTTCGCTTCTCCATGAGATATGCACATAATTTTGGATACATTCTGGATTTGAATGGTAGCACGTGCACATGTAGACAGTTTCTGTTGGAAAGTTTTTTATGTGCACATGTAGTGGCAGTGGCTATATTTAGAGGATTCCCACCACACATTGTGCAGTGTTTATTATACGAGGAATTATTGGAGAGCATCGTATGTCGAAACAATATTCTCTGTACCAAATAAAGTTGAGTGGGAAGTTCCCGACCACATTCTATTGCTGAATAATTTATTGCAACCAGAAGTCGGACCAAGTACTCTTAGACGTAGACATACATCTAGAATATCGTCCACCGCGAAATTTTCTCGAACTCTAAAGTGCGGTAGGTACAACGCAACGGGACATACACGACAATTTTGTACAAGTCAGATTCCACTGCATAACGATGCAAAAAATGTCTAATAAAATTTATTTATGTAATATTTATTTTTAGTTGGTTATGAATAATAATTGTGTATTTAATATTCACGATGTACCAAACTAATTATTTCTAATTTATTTAGTCAATTATTATTTACTTAAATAAATAATATTCATAAATAATTAATATCGTAGATTAAGTATTTAAATAAGAATATAATATACAATTACATTCATTCACAATGTACAAATCAATATTCACAGTGTTTACAAATATTTCGTAATTACAAAAAACAAATATTTACATTATTTACGGATCGCAATGAAAGTTGTACAAATTGCACGCTAACTTACTTCTCTAAATTTGTATTCATGATTGGTTGATTCCATCAACCTTGTGTTTTATACTCAAAAACTCAATATACTTTATTACAAACATGCCGCAATCACCCACGTAATTGAATAATAATGAGTTAGATCAATACCGTACAACAAAAAAATTAAGTATTAGACTTAAAAAAAGTTACAACTACTTACGATATTGTCTACCTAGTCATCATCGTGTCCCTCATGATAGCTAATTTGTCCTACATAGTCAAGCCCACCCGTCTAGCCATCGTGGGGACGAAAACAAAGATGGACTCTAAATTTTGCTTGAGCTGACCCTGTGTCAAACATGAATGATCGGGGTCGTACACATATATAGTAGACTCAGCGAACACAATTTCCAAAGCTATGCAGTGATGATTCACGATCACTGATATGTATATATGAGTACAACCCTCCTATGGTTCCCTCTCTACACATGGCCACATCACTATGGTCTACTCGAGCATATAGTCGGGCACCGCGTACTCCTTATCGGCCAGTTGGAGCGACTAGTACTCAATGGTAATGCTTTTTTTGAACTCTAAATTCAGTATAACTCGAGCAAGACTGTCAAATGACCTCAGATATCTTTGAACCCAATCACGCAACAAGTCCATGGCCAAGTCGTCGATGTGTTGCATTAAGAAATACCAATACAAAAGAGAGTTATTTCATTACATAAACAAAAAATTATATACACATAAAAAATAACAATATGACTACTTCACTTATATCGTCAGCAAGCCAAGCTCTTGAAGCGATGATGTCGTGGAACCACTTATAAGCATCAGAGATCGTCGTTTGACCGATCGTGTGGCTGGCAAATAGAAAATGTTAAAAAAGCATATTCGAGTAATGTAACGTACTTTACGAATATCATGAATACTTACCCCGGCAAAATTCTTCTCCACTCCGTCTCAAATATTTTTCATTTGGCATGGTCCACCTCCTGAAACTGGTTGGGAATCGTCCCGTCGACAAACCTCCTCCTCTTCGTCTCGATCCTGAAGGGAGAAATGACGTAGTGCGATAGAAATCTCGACCTTTTGTTGATTGCCTGCTCCGTCATGCCAATAGCACGCTTCTTACCCTCGATTATTGCTGGCCTCCTCTTCTGAATACTTTCCTCTTCTACCTTGGAAATCATCACCTTCGTAACCTTTTCCTCCCCGGCCATCTCTTCCATCCATATCGAGGCCACTCAATCTCGCTCCACAGATAACAGACATGATTTTAATGCATCGTCTGTCCAAAACTATGACCTCATATCCAAAACTGTGACTCTCTGTCACCCTCTCTGCATCGTCTACCCGCAATCTCACTTCGGAGAGCTATGACCTCATCCTTGAGGGATACGACGTGGCCACGTAGTAGTCTAACATCATAGGATAGTCGTCGACCCTCCGCATCAACTGTCGCTCCACATACGCTATAAATTCGATCAGGCAGGCATACAGATCATCGATCCCATGACCCTGACTGTGTGCAGGAGATCCACGGAGGATGGGTCTCGACGGAGGGAAGGTAATACCCTCGGCGGAGATGATGCCATCGACAGTGATGCCCTCGACGGAGTGATCGTCGATCAATTAGACCGTGCTCCTGCACAAATAACATTACAAATTATTAACTTATTTAATAAGTGCTAACTCATAAAAAACGTTAATCAATAAATTATATGAAATTCACGCACCTCACGCACCAGCCCTCGACCCTCCTCCTCCACCGATGGCGTTAACTCAGTTATGACCTCAACCTGACATATTGACATTTCAACTAGTTAACAATTGTATAATGAAATTTTAAATTACGTACAATATAAATTACAAAGTGCATAATACTCACATGAAGGCCGTCGAGAATAGCCTATAACTGTCTCTTAGACGGACACTTGTCCGCTCGAGATGCTCGCCAATGATGCATCCGAGGGCATTGTGTCTCAGTCGCTTCACAAACCGAGCACCGAGTACGGGGACAATCTTATACCCCCAAATTTGTAACACATACAATTATTATATATAAATTTAACAGTATAAATATTTTGACGTTGATTATGTAAACAGGTACCTGCACCATCAAGGGCAATCCATAAACATCATACTTGCACATGGGCCCCTTGGGCTTTGAGTGCGATTTGATGAAGAGGTGTACGGTGTCCTCGAAATAGAGTATTGTCACGAGCTGGCTTATCATCATAATCTTCAGTCCAATGATCAAGGCAAACTCGAACAGAGAGAAACTGGCTGCCCCCGAGGTTGAAGTGGAGTGCATTGTCGTCGACCAAACTCAACAATCGACATAGCGGTGCGTCGATGATTTGCCCCGAGTACTGTACCTCCCTCAACTTATACAGGGGCCAGGGAAGGACTGGCATAAGATATCCGCGTGCTGATCATCCAACAGTTCCAGTACTATAGTAAAACTGTCGAAGCTACTATTCCAGCTTTTTTCGGCATCTGCCTCAACTCTGAGAGTAGATGGTAATCCATTTTGCAAAAAGTCGAATGTTAGATCATTGTACAATGAAGAATAGAATAAAACATAGTAACAGAATGTTAATCGAATCAAATTGTTAACATGTAGATTCATCTAATAAATAATTTAGAAAAATGACAGATATAAAAAAAAATAAAGAAAAAACTAAAGAAACACATACAAATTAAAAAATATATATATAAAATTAAACAAAATAATTTCAGAAGATATAAAAACTATAAAAATAAGCAAAAAAATATTAAAATGTATTTTAATAAGTAACTTATAATAAAAATAAAACAATTAAGATTTTTTTTACCCTATTACCAATAAAAAATTAAAATTAAAATTAAAAAAATAAACTTATATAAATAATATACATATTATTCAATTAAAATTGAAAAATTAAATATTTTTTAAAAATGAATTTTTTATTAAAAAAGAAAAAAAGAGAACTAAATTAGCAAATTTATAAATGAATTTTTAATATAAATATAAATATAAATATAAATTTTTTTAATATAAAATAATTATATTTAATTTTTAATATAAAATTAAATTTATATAAATGAATTTTTAATATAAATATAAATATTTTTAATTCAAATGAATGTTATGCATAAAAAAAGAATTAAATTAAAATTAATTTATTTGTTAATTTCAATTTAAAAAATAATTGATATTTCTTAATTAATAAAACGAAAAAGAAAAAAAAAAGTGGCACAAACAGTCTTGGGCCAACTGTTAACAGTCGGATAGTCGGCCCAAGACTGTCTTGGCCGACTGTTAACAATCGGCCCAGACTGTTAATAATTGACGGACTGTCGAAAGACAGTCTCCTTCTCCCCCATTCATCAACCATTTCCAATGATTGAGCTCTCAAATTGAATCCTAAACCCCAAGATTACTTCAACAATCTAACCTAATCAAGCATCTCTACTTATAAATGTAAATAAATTTCCATTTTCATTCACAAGTTCAATCCATTCCATATTCAGTACAAAAGCTAACCTTTAATATTGCCGCCGATGTGGTTGAAGTGTGGTGTCGACGTCGATTGGTGTCGTCGGTAAGACTATTAGAAGTCGACTGTTCGAGATTGTGTGCAAAAATATGAATTTCCTTCTTGAGTTTTGGGGGTATTTTCGAGTTTTTGTTTCCAAACTTTTTTTTTTTTTTTTAATGATATTAGTTGATGAAAGGCCAAAGTGAAAAGATGGTTATTTCAAATGGCCTTTACCCTTATTTCCTCCCGAAAAGTACCCCATTTAAAAACCCTATTCCTTTCACAATTTCTTTTGCCGACTGCCGTGCCCGTTAAATCTCTCTGCCACAAATCTTCCTGCTCTTCTCTCGGGCTTTCCTTTTTGTTGATTATAAAGGAGCAAAACCATATTCGTTTTTGCACAAGAGGTAACTGACCTATTTTTTTATTTTTTTCTCTATTTCGTTTTTTTGCCGTTATTGCTCCACTGTCGAGGCTTATGGCCTAAAGTTGGTGGAGAAGATTGATTAGTTCAGAAACGTACCATTACTTTAGAACAATCTTCAACATTTGTATATATCCAACTGTTGCTTCAACTAGCGAAAAAAATTATACCCATCAAAGTTGTCCATGGCTTCGCACTTTGAAGTAACGTATAGGGATGGGGGGAATCCAAATTTGCTTCAGGCTTTTAGGAATTCGATCCAAAAAAATTCCATTAGCATTTTTTTTTTCAGTCTGTAAGTTCTTCAGCATTTGTTTTCTTTCATTTTTCAGTGACGAAAGCTTCTTGCTTTTACTTTTCGGACATGGTTGGATTGTCGGATTATCTCTGAATATCAAAATTTGGTATTATTTTAGTTCTCTCAATGAATATGAGTCGCATAGGAGTAGATGCACAAGATAGTAAATTAAGAATTTTTGATTTTATTTCAGGCAAATGAGGTGCATGTGGGAGTGGGATTGGGGGGTTCTGAATTTCATGTAAAGCGTTAACATATTTTTTTGCCAATGAAATCTGCAAAGAGCCCAAAACATTCTTTGGAAATTATATTTTCTCGTCTTGGAAAACATTATCGTCAATTTACGCTCCTTAATCAAGGTTGTTTTTCCAATTATCCATTGTGTGTATAAGTAGTTCAAGCCAGTATCCGTTTTAGACAGAGGAAATAAGTGGAAATGGCCGGTTGACCTGACCATATTTCCACTTTGGCCTTTGACTGTTTTTATTAAAAAAAAATAATAAATTAAAAATGAATAATTGAATTTAAAGATCAAAACTCAAAAATACCGATCCTGCTCCTTCACTTTCCATTTGTTTTCTTGTGCCAAACAGTGATGTAACACGTAAACAAAAACACTCACCATAGTCGGATCCAGTCGATCGGAGATCGGTCACCAATCAACACCATCACCAACAACCCGTCTCTGCTGAACTTCTTCTTCTTGTGTTTTCAGTTGTTCTGTAAATTAGATAATGATTTTGATTATTAATATAATGGTGTGAATATTAAAATTAACATTTCTCAATTTATTGTTGGTTATTTAGGATAGATGGTTGATTACTAGGGTAGATTTAGATGTTTTTGTGGATGGGAGTTTTTCTCGTCGAAAATGGTGATTTTCGATGAGAAAAATTTTCGATGAGAAAAAGGGCCGACTATTAAACAACCAGCCTAACAGTCGACCGATTGTTTAACAGTTGAAAATAGTCGACTGACTGTTTAACAGTCGGCTATTAACAGTCAGCCGACTGTTAAACAATCAGTGGGCTGGCTGTTAAAAGTCAGTGGGATGATTGTTAGTGCACGCTTTCTTTCTTTCTTTCTTTCTTTTTTCTTTTTCCTTTTTTTAATATCTTCAAATTTAAATAATATTTTTATTCTTTATTTAAGTTTTCGCTTTTGTTTTGTTTAATGTATTTTATGTTTTTATAATTATTTTTTTGTTATGCTTTATATATACATTATATTTTTTTGGTTAACATTTTTAAATTAAGAAATATTAATTCAACTTTTAAAATAAAAAAAATTAAATAAATAATTAACAAATTAAATATTTCTTAACCTAAATTATTTTTTCCCTTTTATTTTTGTATGTTGTTTCAATTTTAATTAAATAATATCTATATTCTTTAATCTTTATTTAATTTAAATATTTTTTTGCTTTTAATTTTAATTTTTGATAATATGAAAAAAATTTCTTTTTTAATTAATTTTTTAACCAGAATTATTTTTTCCCTTTATTTTTGTATGTTCTTTTAAACTAAATTTTTCCCTTTTTTGCATGTTTAATATTCAATTCAATTCAAAATTCTTTTTAAACAAATATTAAATTTATCAATTTTAAATTGATAATTACCAAAATTAAATGCTCATTTTAACCAAATAAGCAAAATATTTTTTTTCTTTTACTTTTTTACCAAAAGTAAATATTCCTTTTATTAAATTACCAAAATTAAAGAAATCTTCAATTTTAATTGAATAATATTTATATTCTTTATCTAATTTTTATAATTTCATTTTCTTTAATTTTTTTTATATATAATCTAATTAAGAATTTTAAATTGATAATTATCAAAAAAAATTATGTATAAAAATTATTCAATTAAAATTGAAAAAATTGAAGTGTATTTTAATTTTGGCAATTTCATCAAAGGAATATTTAATTTTGGTTAAAAAAATGAAAGGAACAAAATATATTGTCAATTTCGTTAAAAGAAATATTTAATTTCATAATTATCAATTTAAAATTCTTAATTAGATTACATATATTAAAAATCTAAAGAAAATCAAATTATAAAAATTAAATAAAGGGTATAAATGTTATTCAATTAAAAAAGAAAAAATTGAAGAATTCTTTAATTTTGGTAATTTAATAAAAGGAATATTTAGTTTTGGTAAAAAGAAAATATTTTGGTTAAAAGGAATATTTAATTTTGGTAATTGTCAATTTAAAATTCCTAATTAGATTATTTATAAAAAAATTTAAAGAAAATGAAATTATAAAAATTAGATAAAGAATATAAATATTATTCAATCAAAATTGCAAAAATTGAAAATTTCTTTAATTTTGGTAATTTAATAAAAGGAATATTTAATTTTGGTAAAAAAAAAGTAAAAGGAAAAAATGTATTTTGCTTATTTGGTTAAAAGGAATATTTAATTTTGGTAATTATCTATTTAAAATTGATAAATTTAATATTTGTTTAAGAAGAATTTTGAATTGATATTTAAAAAAATTAAATATTCCTTTTAAGCAAGTTAGCCAAATATTTTTTTTTCCTTTTATTTTTTTAACCAAAATTCAATATTCCTTTTATTAAATTACCAAAATTAAAGAAATCTTATATTTTTTTTAATTTTAACTGAATAATATTTATATATTGTTTACTAATATTTATAATTTCATTTCTCTAAAGTTTTTATATATAAAATCTAATTAAGAATTTTAAATTGATAATTACCAAAATTAAATATTCCTTTTAACCAAATTAGCAAATATTTTTTTCTTTATTTTTTTTTTAAAATTATTTACTTAAATATTTCTTTCTAAAGAAATCTTCAATTTTTCAATTTTAATTAAATAATATTTATATTCTTTATTTAATTTTAATAATTTCCATTTTTAAATTTTTTATATATAATTTAATAAAGAATTTTAAATTGATAATTATCATCGGTGTAATTGATAATTCATTTTTTTTATTAGCATCGATGTAAAATGATTCTAAGTCTTGTGTACAATAGTTATAATTCAATTCACTCAATTTTTCGTTGTTATGCTTTATTCCATTTTTTTTTGTACAGTATTCTGACATTCAAATTTTTGCAAAATGGATAACCATCTAGTCATGGAGTTGAGACGGATGGTTTGAAAAGCTTCTTTGAACAGAAACTTTTCAGTACCGTATTGGAGCAGTTGGATGATAAGCACGCTAATAATCTATGCTAATTCTTCTTCTGGCCCCTGTATATGATTTTAATCGTAATTCGTAAATATTGTACGCATACATTTTTTTATTTATGAAATAATTATAAATATTGTGAAATATTTATGTACACATTGTACATTTAATTTTTTTTTGTAATTACGAAATAATTATAAAATTTATGTTAACATTGTATATTGAATTTTTTTAGCATTGTCCAAGAACCATGAAGAAAAACTTAAAAATAATTTCCGGTTGGACAACGGATATCAGACCCACCCGCGCTCACGCAAGTCTAGTCCAACACGCTAAGACAGGTGGACGATCTGATTAGATTTGATAAAGGGCGTGAGAGCGACTCAAAGGCAGGGGACAACAACGTTTGGAATTCGACGAGACATTTATACAACGATTGTACACTAATTACCAATCGCGGTTGGTGAATATGTATGTAAACTCGTATGCATTGCTAGAGAGTGAAATATGTAGTAATTATTCTTGTATTGAATCTTGCATTAGTCTTTACACGAGGTACATGAAGGAGTACTTATAGTAGTACAAGTTGAATCGTGACCTTCGGTTGGGAGTACACGTAACCTCATCTTGTTGGTTTACATGTCTAATTTTAGGCATCATGTTTGATTACCAAGCCTGCTATACATTTATTAATTGACAGAGTCGTCGCTATATTTAACAAAACAAGACACTTGCACTCTATTGTGGGGAAATACATGAAATTGACCCAAATAAGAGAGGCTATTTTTCAAAATGACCTTTGACTTTTCCAAACATTTGAAACTACCTAAAATACTCTTAAACAAATATTAAAAACAACCTACTTCATAATAAAAATTTTCTATTTAAGTCCTTAAAAAATTAACAAGTAATTTTTCTAAAATTTTGAAAGAATTATTAATGAATAATTATAAAATGGAAAAACCCAAATATAAGAGAGGACCATATAATAAAAAATAAAAAATAAATTAAGTTTGAAAAAGAAATTGATAAGATATGATATCAAGAACAATTATATGCATCACAAAAAATATTAAAATGTTTCAAAGAAAACTTATTAGAAAATTTTGCTAAGAGAATTGTACGATCAATAATCATAAAAGATATTCAAAATATCATAGATAAAATAGAAAAAATGAAGAAAAATATCTCAAAATACGATATACTCTTTAGAACAGACATAGATATGATAACAGATATTGATATTATAAATTCTCAGACATTACTAGATTTTGAAGAATTACTTAAAAATTTATGAGAAGACCAATAAAAAATAGATTACCACAAGCATATAAAAAATTAGTTTTTAACCTTACATTAAGATTTTATATACGCTTAATAACAAATAAATTAACTAAAACAAAAATAAAAGAATTTTTAGAATATTAGAATTTTAGATTTGTGATTATTAGATTATTAGATTTTTGTTCGCTCATAATAGCACCCATCCCGTTGGTATCAGAGCCAGAGAGATCATGAGAAAATATATAAAAACAAATTACCTAAAAGATATTGAAAATAAAATTAAAAATTTATGATTTTAGAAATTATTGAAACTTATAAAAATAGACTAAGGTATCAAGTAAAATATAGTACTAATATAGAATGCTATATAGAAGAAGATAATATAGTTGGAACATATAGTAAAGACATAAAAGAAGTATTAGAAATTTTTAGAATAATTAAAAATCTACCTTTAGAACTAAAAGATAAAATAATTAAAAAGATATTATTTGAAGAATATAAGTATATATATATATATTAGAAGTAACCCAGAGTGAAATAGATATCATAGTAATTTGAAAAAAAAATTATTATGAAAATTATAAAAATAAATAATTATTATCAATGTATTGAAGAAAAAGGATGTTATATATTTTTCAACCCTATCCCTAATAAATTAAAAATAATAACATTATATGTAACTAGGAATTTACCTAGAGAAATAAAGGAACAAATATTATATAAATTAATTGTAGGATTTATCAAAGATAGACGTACATATGAAATAATTATCGAAGTATTTGAAAATGAATTATACCATAGAGAAATATTTGAATAATCATAAAAATATAATGGAAGAAACTATAAATATTTTAGAAAGAAAGTTAAGAAGAATAAGATTAAAAAATAATAAAATTTTAGATGAATTATTAATATATGGAGATATAACTAAAACTCAAGAAAAACAAATATTAAAATTAAAACAAGAAAGGTATAAAGAAAAAGCAAGATATTATGAAAAATTAAAAGAACTAACAAATATTGAAGTGATAAAACAAAAGTATGATAAAATGATAAGAGATTGTAAAAACGCTGAGTATATAACATTTTATTATTGTCAATTAAAAAATCGATAAAAGAAAATGTCAATCAGTGAACATATGGAAGAATTAAAACATTTAATAAGAACATTAATAAATGATGTACAAGAAATAAAGAATGAGATAAAAGAAGCAAGAAATGATATAAATATATTAAAACTTGAAGTCAAAAAATTAAAAGAAAATGAAGAAAAGAGTAATAGAATAGATAAAAAATTTATAGAAAAAGAAATAACCAGAATAGGGAAAAAACATATTGAAAGGAAAAATATAATAATAAAAACATGAAGCATGGATGATGAGTTTAGAAAAAATATATTACCTAAAATAATAGAAGAAGAGGAATCTAGAGAAAAAATGTTAGGCAAATAAAAAATTGAAGAAAATCAAGACAAAGAAGATGAATGAAGAATTAGATCTACTTATAGATAATTTTGATCATTTAAACTTAGAAAGTATAGATGATGAATACCAAATCTTAATGAATATTGGAGGAGGACCTAATCCCGTAGGAACCTCTAAACAAGAATCAATAGATCCAGATGAAAGTTATGCTCCGATATATAGTAAATCATATAGACAATTTTATGATAAAATAAGAGATAAATAACCATCCAAAGGAAATAAATATAATAATAGATTTGAATTAAATAATAATTATGATAAACCTGTTAACCATGGAAAAACAAAATTAGACTTAGATTGCAAAATAGATACTAAGAAAGCCTTAATAAATTGGGCAGACTCGATGATATTATTCTTTTTATATAATAAAGATGATACATGGAAAAATACTGAAAGGAGAATAGATTTTTTAATTGCATCTTTTGAAGGAAATGTTAGAAATTGGTGGGAAGAAATTAGTAGTGATACAAAATCATTAATAAAAAGAAATGCACAAACAGAAATAATAAAGTCAGATAAACTATGAATAGAAAGATTAGTGGAATATATTGCAGATGAATTCTTAGGAGAAAATTGGTTAAGAAATTACGAAGAAGAAGCAATACGAGAAAAAGATAATGCAAGAGTTAAGTTAATTAATTTAACAATTTGTGATATGTGTAAAATTAAAGAATATACTTGTGAATTCAAGGATTACTATTATACTCAATTTTATAGTAATGAGAATCAAGAAGTATATCAAGATATGTATTACAATAAATTACCAGGATCATGGGGAATATATTTTAAAGTAGAATTTGAAAAATATATTAAAGAAAATATAGGAATACCTAGAACACTAGAATCAAGAATAAAATTCTTGTTTGAAAGATTTGCATATATATGTCAACAAAGACAATTACTGAAAAAATCAGAAAAATTAATTAGAATATGTTGTGAAGATATGGAAAAACCTACAAGATGGGGATGTAATTCTGAAAAAAGAAATAAAAGAAAATATAAAAACAGAAAGTTTAAAAAATACAGAAACTTTAAGAAAAAATATATAAAACCTGGAAGGAAATATTATAAAAGGAAAAATAATATACAGAAAAATAAACCTTATAAGAAAGATAAAAAACAATGTAAGTGTTGGAATTGTGGAGAAATAAGCCATATAAATCCTGATTGCACAAAGAAAAAAGTGAGAATATTACAAAATGATTATTTTGAAATAGAAAGTGAATTAAGTGAAATATCTGATATTGAACATTATAATAATCAGGAAATATTTATAAGTGAAGCAGATTCAGAGGATTATGGATCAGAATCTGAATAGAGAAATTGAAGAAATAGAAAATAAAAACATAGAAATTCAAGAATATGAGGGAATAGAAGGTTATGGATTAAAAGTAACTTTTTATAATAATAAATTTAAGAAAATACAAAAGTTATCTTTAGATTTGAAAATAGGAAAATTGGAAATTCTAGATAGGATATGGAGGAGAGAAAGAATAGTAATAAATGAATACCATAAAATTGGAAAAACTATAGATGTTATGACTACTCAAGGAACACATAAAATAAACCTTTTAACAAAAAATACAGTATCAAAATTATTATCAAAAATAAGTAAAAAAACATAGTGAAAAGATCTAATATGTTTATTTAGTAGGAATACAAATAATGTTTAGAGAAGGAATAGATTCACCATTAACTGTAAGTTTACATGATGGAAGAATTATAAATCTGGAAGATGGTCATTTAGGAACTATAGAAGGAAATTTAGCATATCAAAAGTTAATATTTTACCCAAAATATTGTGTCTCATTAAAAAATAAAAACTTTAATGAAGTTTTAGGATTACATTTCAAATTACATAGAAATGATATAATGGAATCAGGAGATCAAATTATGACTATGGAATATAGGGCATTATACACATTTATTAATTCTAATTATGGAAATATTTATTCTAATAAACCATATATAGAAATTCATAAGGAATGTAAGGATATTAGTAAAATAGTGGAACCAAACAAGCAAATAAATCTTATTCCAGAAGAATATGAATTTAATATAACTAAAAATAAGTATGAAATAACAGAGTTAAGAGAAGAAGAAGATTATAAAATAACATTTCATAATGGAAGGTTGATAAAGAAATCGAAAAGTCTTAGACTACCTAATAAAAAAGAATATTTAGGAGAAACTAGTGGTATAAAAGAAATAAAACCTCATGGAAATATTGGAAATATGAAAATAGAAGGAAAATATTTCAATGGTAGAAGGTATATAGAAAGACCAAATATATTGATAGATACAGGAGCTGGTGAATGTCATATGGCTGTAAATAAAAATGAAGGATTAATGACTTACAAGATAGAACCATATGAATACAGGAATTTTGATGGACAACTATATATTATAGAATTAAAGGTAAAGGTACCAATAAAAATAGGTGGGATTGATCTTTTAGTACCATATTATTTGGATGAAAGTATGGATATTGAACCCCATATATTATTAGGAATGAGTTTCTTAAATGGATTAGAAGATTATAGTATAAAAAGATAAGGATTATATATAACTCATAAAGGACAAACTACATTATGTAAAATAGGAAGTGGATGAATAATCAAATAAGTTTTCCATTAGCAATATATATACAAGTTATTATAGTAGAAACAAATATAACAACTTGTGCTTTAATTGATACAGGAAGTGATATAACAATTTTTAAAAATTTCTTAATAAAATTATGGAGTAAAAACTATAAAATAAAAATAACAGGAGTGACTGGAGAAAGTACTCAAATAATTGATATTGCTGAAAAAGTTAATATAATACTTGGTAGTAAACAAGTTATAATAAATAAAGTATATAATTATAATAAGTCAGAATGTGATATATTATTAGGAAATGGTTTTATCCAACAATTTCAATATTATAAACAAAATAATTACATGATAATGTTACAAACACCTTGTGCACATTTATTAAAAATACCAAGAGAGTTTAGACCCTACAGAGTTTAGTCAGCCCAGCGTGATGATAAATGGGAAAAACGACCAATAGTACAAGATGAACTAAAAAATAAAAAACCATCATATAAAAAGATCCTAAAAACAGAAATAGAGATAAGTATGGGAAATATCATAGAACAATTAGAAAAAATTTATGGAGAAAACCCATTATTATTTTGGAAACCATATCATCCTAAAGTTAAAATAGAATTAACAGAAAATGTTATAATAAGAGTTAGACCAATGATGTATACCTTACAGGATATGCAAGAATTTAAAATTCAAATAAAAGAACTATTAGAACAAAAGCTAATTAGACCCAGTAATGGACCTCATAGTAGTCCAGCTTTTATGGTTATGAAACATTCTGAGCAGATTAGAGGAAAAGCTAGAATGGTAATAAACTATAAGGAATTAAATAAATATACTAAATTTGATGGTTACTTTTTACCAAATAAAAAAGTCCTAATAAATCTTGCAAAAGGAAAACAATATTATTCCAAATTTGATTATAAATCAGGATTTTGGCAAATAAAAATGGAAGAAGATAGTATACAATATACAACTTTTAGTACACCTCAAGGAAAATATGAATTGTTAGTTATGCCATTTGGTTTAAAAAATGCACCTCAAATATTTCAAAGGAAAATGGATAATATATTCAAAAAGTTTAGTGATTTTCTTATTGTTTATATAGATGATATATTAATATGCTCTAATAATAAAAAAGAACATAGGAATCATTTATTACAATTCATAAATGAATGCAAAAAGGAAGGAATTGTACTTTCTAAAAAGAAATCTATAATAGAGAAACGAGAAATAGATTTTTTGGGATTATCAATAGATGGGAAAGGAATAAAATTATAGACTCATATATCTAAAAAGATAGAAAGCTTTCCAGATGAATTAAAATCCAAAGAACAAATACAAAAATTTTTAGGATATCTAAACTATACTTAAAGATTTATTGAAAATCTCTCAAAAAAGAGACATAAGATACAAATTGTACTTAGAAAAACAAATACTAAAGGTTGGAATAAAGAACATACTGAAATTGTTAAAGCATTAAAAGAAGAATGTAAAAATTTACCAAAACTAAGATTACCAGATAAAACGATAATTTAATTGTTAATACTGTTGTCTCGGATAAATATTAGGCAGCTATATTAAAAACAGATTTAAATGAAATATGCAGATATTCAAGTGGAATTTTTAACCAAGTAGAAATAAATTAAACTACTCATGAAAAAGAATTGTTAGCAATTATTAGAGGAATAAAAAAGTTTTCATTATTCCTTTTATCTAAAAAATTTATTGTTGAAATTGATAATTCTCAAGTTGTAGGACTTATTAGAAATAAGTTGACTATGGAACCTCAATATAGAAGGTTACACAGATGGCAAGCATATTTATCATTCTACAATTTTGATATTGTTCATATTAAAGGAATAAATAATTATCTTGCAGATTTTTTGAGCAGGAATATCGAATTCGGAGATGGATAATATTAAAAATTCATTAATAGATGTCAACACGAATGAAATTCCTCATGGAAGAATCAGAAGATATGGAAATTGGAATTGAGCAATTAGAGCAAATAGCAGAATCTATCCAACAAAATGTCAAATTGTTGGTGAAAATCTCTAATTCTCATTCCAAATATACCAAAGAATTGAATGACAGAATTGTTGATATTACTTCACAATTCGAGTCATTAAATACCAAACAGGAAATACCAATTGATACAATCTCAAAAATACAAATAGGCACACAGTCATGAAGCAACAGTGGACCCAGCAATATCAAACGAGACATAGCAAGCCCGCGGAAGGTGACTATAAAAAATGGCGATGAACATACAAGAGTTATCAGAATCAAAACTGATGAAGATGATGATACCCCTTTATCATCAAAAGAAGAAGAATATTGATCATTTGCCAAAATTGTTTATGAATTGGAAGAAAATGAATCATATTTTATTGCATCGGGAGATCATGTTTATCCTAGATTAATAATTACCAAAGATGCAGACCCTTTCATGGTCAAAATGGCAGCAGATTATGGATTTGATCTATCCAGGAAAAGATTTAAAAGAAATTGAAAATTTTGATGATATATTCAAGGTAGAAGTTTCAAAATTTGCCCAAGGGAGATCAATTTATATCAAATTTTATTCAATAAGTCCCGAGGTTTATGGAAGGATATACTATCCTACTGAACATATTATTACAATTGGATATGTTGGCCGAGATTTCCAGATTGAAGTTGGCCGAAATAATAAACCATTGCCTAAAATCAATAAATCATGGATAAAATCCCGAAGAGTTTTAGGGATGAAAGTCCTTTACAACATTGCAAAGAACTTATATGATAAAAAATTCAGATACTTGTGCCAATATGAAGGATGGACACTCCTTACGAATAATGGAAAAGAAAAATCTACTATCTTGAAAGAATATATCCAGAAATTTGATACTCATCAAATTAATGGAAGTCCTACAACAATCCAAGAATCATGCATATTGAGGGAGTGCCTCACATGCAGACAAGATTAAAAGATTGATTCTTCAAGATAAAAGATGAATGGAGAAAAATAAAAGGGGACCTACCACTACCAAAGCATCTAGCCAGCTGCTTATGGAGCCAAAGATGGAGAGGCAATAATAGAGGAAAAGATGCCCCTTTGATGAAAAAGTAAAAAACGCATGTAAAAATGTAGATCCCAGGAGGAAAAGAATAGAGATGCATGTGAGCCTTTTTTCAAATTCTGATGTATGCAATGATATAATAGACCAACAATAGTAAGTTTGAGTCATGTATAAATAGAGGTCTTTGGGAGAGAATGGAGCATCTCGAGTTAGAAACCATTCTCTTTCCTTAAGTTTTGTTTAAAACCAATTTTTCTGGAAACCCCTTGTATACCCCTTGTATACAATAGAAACCTTGTATAAATCATTATATAAATAAAATTTCAATCTTTTGATATCAGAAAAAGATGAGCTTCCAAACTTCCTATCCCATATATTCTTGACAGATTGAAGAAGATAATTTCTTTCTTACTTTGACAAAAAGAGAATTTTCTTTACTTAAGATCCTTATTCTTAATTCTAAGAAAAGATACAGTGAGGACAAGAAACTGAAATAGCAGAATTCCCATTGAGGCAAAAGGCCGTTTAAGGGAGCAGTTTACAGATTCAGAGCCTGAAGGTCACTCGGTTCTAAGAATACAGATTTAAGATCAAAAGTAAGGTAAAATTATTGTTTTTGTTAAATTTAGAAAGAATTCTTCTAATATCTTAAAAGAATCGTAGGGATTATTACTTATCATATTTGCAAAAACTTATCTATCATGTTATTATTATCATAAAGTTTGTAAGGAATTATCTATATGATGCCAGGCTATACAACTAAGGGATTAGATAATCTATTAAAAAGATTATTAGGAAAAATAAAAAGTATTTTTTCTCAACTAGAAACTATGGATATATCGTCTAAGAAATATGATAATTTTAAAGATTAATATGACAATTATATTAAAGATTATGCTAATTTATTAGATCAAAGGATGGAACTATATATTAAAATTCGAAATGAAAGAAATAAAAGAATTTTGGAACTATCCCAATAAATCAGGATATTTTGTGCAAAATATGACAAGCCATTTCATTAAGGGTATTATAGACATTTTGGCAAGAATGAATAGTGATAGGCCATTTAGAAAAATCCCCCCTCTATTGTGTGTGCCCCATCAATTATTCAAGGAAGATTCTTGTGTATGACCGGATCTTTGGTGTGGAGTGATGTCAAAGATGTTTTGGAGTTCGGCTTTGGTATCTTGGGCCTCGATATGGACCACCTCAGCCATTGCACTTCAACCTGGGCCACGTCATAGTTGTTGCTTTTGGATGTTGGGTGTTCACCATTCCTAGGGGCCTCGGCAACCATGCCACGTAGTTCGGCATTGGTGGGCCATGGCCCCAGTGGGTCAGTCATGTATGTCAACATGTAACAGAATACCACCATGTATATTACTCGTTTATCTTCATACTCATCGATCATTTTCATTTAATTCAAAATCACCAAAGTAATAAATCGAAATTATAGTCATATCTGCATGACGAAACATAATTTTAATTAATTACAATAAAAAATATTCAGAAATTTGTTTATTTAATAATTAAAATTATTAATTGTAAGAATCCGTGGCAATAAATATTATTAAAAAATTTGACATCAAAGCAGTCGAAACAGTCGATTGGCTGTTTAAATGGTCAGTGGACTGTTTAAACGTCCGTCTGAATGACGCAGACGCATTTTTTTCTTGTATGCTTCTAAAGAGTTATAGATCTATTAAAAAAAAATTATCTGCATTCACTAATCTATATCAAAATAAAATATATCGATTAAAACGTACACTAATTTACCGAAAACGAAATTAAACATGTGTGAATATACTTACTGATCCGAAGTGATTGATAGTGAAAAAAAATTCGGTTTCAGCATTCGAATTTTTTATGAGATTTTGAGTTGAAACAGATGAAAGATGAGAGTTTTTATCTGTGTTAGAAGATAGTTTTGAAATTTTAAGTGGAACGTATTTGATTTTCAATTATTAACTAAAAGGGTTATAATATCTTTTAAACAAAATAAGGTTTTGTAATTGTATAATATAATTAAGGGTATTTTTGTCTTTCAATGTTCAAGAGGCCAAAGCAATCATATTTATATTTTGAAAAGTCAATGTGGAATTTTGGTGATTTGACTAGATTAAATTTAAAAGTACACCAACATGCATGACGTACATTAAGCTCTCGTCAGAATCGTATTTTAGTTCTTCTGCATAATTCCTTAATAGGGAAAAATGCGCACCATTGTCCCAAACCTATTGCTCAGTTGCAAGTTGGTCCCTAACCTTCAATAACTAGCAAGCAGCAAAATAACTTTTTGTTATAGTTGCAGTCTGCCCCCAATGACCGAAACAGTATGAGTCTCCATTAATTTGTCAGGTGGCCATTGTGTGTCTAAGTTTATTAAAGTAGATTTTGATTCCCAAGATTGGTTGGTTCCTCAAAGATTCAAGTGAGCCATGTTTTCATTGGAGATATGTGATAATTTTACGAAGGATTGGATGGTATTGGTGACTTGTTATTGGAACAATAGTTTGGGACCAATGGGAAATTTTCACTTCTTAATTATCCTGATTTCAGGCACACTTTCTTGCTCTACAGTACAAGCCTGATTTCAAATCGACTATTACCCCAGGATATAAATGGAAGGCTTTTAACTGTAAATAAGGCTGCTCCAAGAGGTTCACGACCAGAAAGGCCTCCCAGTGTGTTCGAGCCTTCCTCCAGAATTTATGTTGGTAATCTACCAAGTACCATGGCAAGTGGATGATGCTCGATTAGAGCAGGTGTTCAGCGAGCACGGCAAGGTGGTTGATGCAAAGGTAGTATTTGATCGGGAGAGTGGTCGCTCACGTGGATTTGGTTTTGTGACAATATTAGTGCCGGCCCTGATTATAGGCAGAGTAGACGATTGTTAAGGCCCCACTTCGGTTAGGGCTCCAAAAATATTATTATCTTTTTATTTTATATATATATATATATATATATAGGATTCCATATTTGAAATTGGTCTAAGATCCTCCAAAATCTCAGTGACGATCTTGGACAATGTCAAGCAAGACTGAATTGAATGATGCGATGGCTGCCTTCGATGGACAGGTAATTGATTTGGCCATGCTTTTCCACTTTTTGACTTTCAGTTATCTTCTAACCAAATTTGATGCTTAGAACTAAAAATATTTTGCTGGAGATCGATAGTAACTTCGATTCTTGAGTTAACTTAAATGCAAGGGAAACCTGTACCATAAATAAAATTAATCAGAATCGTTATATTTTGTGATATTCAATAACTAAACCAAATATTCATATATCAGACTATCAGAGAGTGCTTATGCACTTGCGTACAGCCCGTCTTAGCAGGACAAATAATTTAATTATATTGAATTATTTAATACACTCCATTAACGTCCAATCCACCTTATTAAACAGGTCAAAGAAGTATAATTTTTTCTTGATTTATCACCTATTCACAAAAGTTAGAATGACGTGATAGTTGAAATTGCATGTCTGGTTCTGACCTCTAGTGTAATTTGTAATGCAGAATTTGGATGGAAGGGCAATTCGAGTGAATGTTGCTGAGGAAAGACCAAGACGGAGCTTCTTTTGATTCGTAATTACCTTTTTTTATAGAACTTATTTGCACTTCAATTATTGCATTTTCCTGTTTGAGAAAGAGCATTTTTGAGTTTTCTTTGCTGACGGTGTTGGTTTTGAGCTTGTGATAAAATCGACGTCGTAGTAGTAAGAAATAGGGATATGTTGTTAAGGGTTAAGATCAGACATCGAATAAAGATGAAAATATAGACCAATTTATAAAGGCTTAGAGTATTCCTCTTAATAAAGTTGACATTATACGAACAAAGTCTTATATATGGGAACTTAGAGGTTGACAAAACTTGATATAGTCATGATCGAAGGTTCAAGAGATTCTACTAGAATCCATGATTTTGAAGTTCACTACAAGTAACATTTTAAACGATACATTGAATCTAAAACCACGTATTAAAAAAAATGCTGCACAACAAATTCAATTTATTGTTTAGATGAAAAAAAGAGAAAACTTATTTTACATTATATAGTTCAGGGCTCGAATTCGTTTCAAACATGCCAAAAATTTGTACCAAAATCGCTCCAGCAACTTAAAAGTATGTATGGCAAGTGAAACAGCACTGGTTAGAAGTCAATAACTTTTTTTACACATATTTGATAATTATCCGTGTATTTTTCGTGTAGAAAATTAATTTTAAAAACGGTCCGATAGCCCCTATAGCTCAGTGGTAGAGCGTTAGTCTTGTAAACTGAAGGTCTGTAGTTCGATCCTGTATGGGGGCAATTTTTCATGTTTCGTTTTATAGCTCAATTATCCAAAAATAGTAAAAATATTTCTTTTTCTAGTGCATGAGACTTGGGTTTCTAAAATATAAACCTTCTAAACCCTTATTATTATTATTATTAGGGAAAATTGTAGCTACGATACCAAACCTTTCGTTTATTAGCAGATTTTACCCAAATCTTTTCATTTTTACCATTGAAAATACCAAACTTTTAAAAAAAAATTTCAGCTGGAGTCCAAATGGATGGAAACCATCCGCTTGACCATTAGTTGGCCTGAATAATTAATTTTGATCAAATAAAAAAGGATAAAATTGTAACTTTACAATTTTAACATAAGATAACTTTAAAAAAATTCAATTAAAGAAAAAAGAGAGAGAAAATGGCTACCATTGCTTACCTCCTCCTTCACTAACTCACCCCCTTTCCCTTCGTACCCCACCAGGAAAATCAGCTGCCAACACTATTATCGCACGGCCACTGGCACCACAGATTTATTCTCCTCATCTTTCAAACCCCATTCCAATTCTTGCACATTCTTTTCCATTCCATTTACAATTTTTTTTGATGTAATCCACCATACTCAGGCCATAACCACCACCGGAAAATGCCACCTTCGCCTCTCATTCCCTTCTTACTAATCTTCTTCATCCCATTCTCCTCCGTCGCTTCTCCAGCAGTCCTTCTTCACCAAACTAATTTTTACCTCAACATTAAATCAGATTCGTACCAACAATACTTTGAAATTACACGCCGAGCTCCTTCGCACCAGCATGGATTTAACCTTCCATTGTCATTATTAGCACTGAACCAAAAGTGAATTGTCATGAAATGGGGGAGGAAAACTCATTGGATTTATACGCTAAGGCGACAGATTTGATTATTCTGATATATGGAATTGAAGATGAAGGGTTTTGGTTCAAAATCGGTAAGGGTTCCGATGTGAATTGCAAGGGGATTTAAATTCTAGAAAATACATACAAGTTTGTGAGAGGGTAATGATGTTGGTGGTTGATTTTCATGTTGCGGTGGGTGGGGTGGGATGGGGTTATGAAGGAGAAGGTAAATAGTGGTATTCATTTTTTTTCTTTTCTTTATTGAATTTTTTAAAGTTATCTTATATTAAAATTGTAAAGTTACCATTTTGCCATTTTATATTTGATCAAAATTAATTATTCTGGTCAACTAACGGTCAAATCCATCCATTTGGATTTCAATTGAGATTTTTTTAAAGTATGGTACTTCCAGTGGTACAAATGAAAAAGTTTGGGTAAAGTCTACTAATAAACGAAAGATTTGATATCGTGGCTATAATTTTCCCTTATTATTATTATTATTATTATTATTATTAATTTTTAGTCTAACAATTCTCAACTCCAAAATGGCTACTTCTATTCTCCAAAAACTCCTTGGAAGCAATCTTAGTCCACCACGAAAACTATTGCCTCTCTCAATGAAACTCACCCACCATTGTCTCTACTAACCCAAATTCCAAATCAAACTAGACTGTTGGATCCTATCCCCTAACCGGGTCAACCCGAGTGAGAAGAGATTTAAAAGCAGAACTTGATATATGGAAATGGCTTGTTGACCCGCCCATATTTCCATTATGACCTTTGACCATTAGAAAAAAGAGAGAGAAGGAAGCATAAATTGTGACTTAAAAATCAAAAGCCAAATATATCTCTTTCTCATTTTGTGCAAACAATGGAGAAAAAAGAAAAATTCTTAAAGTTGGAATTCTGTCTCCCATTAATTTTATCAGATTCGAATCTAATTCGAATCAAAAATCAATCCCTTGACACCCCTAGTTATATCTATTTTTGTGAACATGTTTGCTAAAATCAAGTTTTCTTAATAAACATATAATTATATGATGTTTTTAAAATATGAAAACACGTCGGTAATAATTATGTTATATTATTTATAATTATTTTTGCTATATAATTTTTGCCCACCCAAAAAAAAAAACTTGGCTTCGCCCTGACAATCTTAGCCGATATTCAACAAAAAATTTTAAAATATATAAATAGAAATAGAATTATGTTAAAATCTTTGCTCCTATTTGATCCCCTTTTTTAAAATTCATTTGTATTCAAACTCATTTTTAACCATATTTCATGGAATCCATAATTATTATCAACGTTTCAACTATACTTTTATCAACTTTTATTAAAATCTGCTAAAATTTTGATTTTTAAAGAAACCTAATAGAGGGTTAAGAAATATGTGAAACTCTATTCATATTTATAGAATCCATGAAAATTCATAAATTTTAAAACAAAAATCATTAAACTTTGAATTGAGGACAACCTCCTTCATTTATTTTAGGGTAATTGGTACAAAACATCCATACTTTTCAAGTTTATTGTAAAAAACGTCCCAATCTTTCATTTTTTGACATTTTCACCCCTACCTTTTACATTTCTTTGCGCAGAAGGTCCTTTTCATTAGTTTTGACAATTTTACTCTCCATTCAAATAAAACAAAAAAAGAAAAAAAAATAAAGAACTAATTGCAATAATAGTCCCAAAATTTCAAAAAAAATGACAAATCGGTCACAATTTATTGTGAACTGAAAAATTTCAAAATTACCCAAAAAAAAAAAAAAAAGTGGAAGGGAAATTTGAATGTACAGAGAAATAATCAAGAAATAGAGAAATTTTTGAACCATAGCCAATGAAACTGAAAATATTCAAAAATGGGTAAGCACAAATCTCCATTTTTATTCAGTGAAGAGTAGATGGAAGGTTTGAGGTAAAAATCACGTAATCTTCAAAATTTTTCATTTCCATAGGTTATGATTAAAAAAATTTCTCTATTTATTGATTATTTCCCTATACATTCAAGTTTCTTTTCTCTATTTAATTTTAAAATTTTTTAGTTCACAATAAATTATGACTGATTTATAATTTTAAAAAAATTTTGGGACCATAATTGCAATTAATTCTTTATTTTTTCTTTACTTTTCTTTTTGTTTCGTTTTAATGGAGGGTAAAATTATCAAAAGGACCTTTTGTGCAAAGAAATGTGGAAGGTAGGGACAAAAATGTCAAAAAATGAAAGGTATGGATGTTTTCAATAATAAACTTGAAAGGTAGAGACGTTTGTGCCAATTACTCTTTATTTTATTCTTTGAACTTAATTTATGTTTTCAAAATTGGCTATTCAATTTGCTGTCCATCAATGATCAATTGACACATCATTGGACATCTAGTTTTAAACACAAGTGGCAATGAGAGAAAATTTGAATATATTAATTTAAAGTGATAATTTAATTAATTATTGACTCGATAATAGGTTGGACAACCAATTTTGAATGGTAGATCTCAACTCCAAATGAATTAACCTCTATTGGTAGTTGTATTTTCAGTTTTTTTGTTTTTGTTTTTGTTTTTGTTTTTTGTTTTTTAATATGGCTAAAAATCTATTTTGACATCATTATTATTGTTAGGGTTGGATAAATCTCCAGAATCGAATCGAACCGAACTCAACGGTTCTTGTCAAATTAAATACCCGAACGAGTATTTAAATTGAGAACCGACGGGTACGGTTCGGTTCTCGATTCTAAATCAAGAACCGAATAAGATTCCAATCTTTCTAATTTTTTTTATATTGAATAAATCAAATTATTTTAATTTTAACTTTTTCTAAACAAATTAACAATTTCTAAATCCAAATTTTTTGCCTAATAATTTGTTTCATTTCTAATTTTTTAATTTTTTGCCCAATTACCCATTTTATTGTTTTATTTCTTAGCCCAACAAGATCCAACCCACTAAATAACCCTAAACACCTACACTAAAGTGCATAACACTGTCTCGACTCTCATACTCACTCTCGCAGCCTCCTTAACATTCCAAAACCTATACAATCACCGATCGACACTGTGATCTCCGATCGAAGTTGTGACCTCCATCGATCGAAACTTTGATCGTAGAGATCATTTGAACAAGGTAATCTACTAGTTTCTGACATTCCAAAACCATTAAATGTGTCATTAGTTATATTTATATAATGTTGTTATAAATGTTAAAAAATTTAATTATAGTACGGAACCGAATGGAACCGAACCCGAACGGTTCTATAATTATATTTGGACCCGACGGTTCCATTTACTAAATACTCGAAAATTTTGATTAGGTTCGATTCTCTTTAGAACCGAACCGACCCACGTTCACCTCTAATTATTGTTACTTTAACGAAAAACGTATAATTAAAAAACAATAAACTTATCTTTACATAGTAACACTAAAGGGGGGGGGGGGGTTATAAAAAAAAAAAAAAACTTAAAATTAAGGGAAAAAAAAAAAAAAAAAGCTAAGCAATAATTTTTTTTTCCCCAAAATATTATATTCATCACCTGCGCAGTGTTTCTCTAAGAAATAATACAGAAATACTGTAATTACAACAAAGTGAAACATTGTGCTGCAGAAAAATGGCCCGTCAATTGTTTGTTCTTGCACTCATTTTCCTCGCCGTCGCAGGAGCGGTGGCGGCCAATTCCTCGCCGAGCAGCTCCCCATCGTCATCGCCTGCACCTAAATCATCTTCCCCAAAAGCTGCACCATCGCCGAAGGAAAGTAAGACCCCGGCCGCCACCCCAAAATCCTCGCCAGTGCCTGCACCTAAATCATCATCCCCAACACCGGCACCAAAATCCTCCGCCCCGAAATCCTCTGCCCCAAAATCCTCGAGCCCCGCTTCCTCTCCTCCTACCAACTCATCCACCCCAGCAGAGTCCCCCGAGGATGAGCCCTCATCTCCACCCGCCCCCAGCAGCCAAGCCGGTTCTCCTACAGCCACCACCAGCAACTCCAGTGCTCCATCAGCTTCGGGACCCAGTGCTGACGCACCTGCGGCCGACAATAACGGTGCCGCCTCATTGAAAATCTCTTCTGCTGTTGCGGCTGCCGTGGCAACCGGATTCTTCCTCTTCTAAGCATTCTCAATGCAAACGCTTATAGCATGTTCGGCCTATGGGAGCAAGGACAAACATGCAGAATCTTTGTTGGTTTCAAATTTACTATTTTATCTTTTATTAGTAATACGTTTTTGATATAACCATGCCATTATAGGAAGTCATAGTCGGAGGTTACCTCTTTGAATATTCTTCCATAATTTGTAATTCTTCGGGAAAATTTTGGGGGCCTTCAAACATATTTTGAGAACCTGTTTTAGTCCTTTGTAATTTAATTATATAATAATGGCTAAGGAAAATTGTCCTCTTGAAATTTGCATTTCTCTTGATGCTTTCATTTAAATACTTGCGTTCATTTACAATCCATTGATAATTCCAAATTCGAAGTGGGGGTCCGATCCCTGTGAACCATAATTAGAGGGGCGTGTCATTTTCTCATTGGGAATTAGCCAAAAAGAAGAGAAAAAATGGTAACAATGCAGGTGCTGACATTAGCAGCACTTGTAAGCCCGTGTACAATTTTCCCTGTACAAGAGGAATAACTTTGTGAACTATTAGTGAAAGCAGAACAAGTAAATTTCGAATCTAAGCTGAGAGATGCTGGGGCTCGATCCCAGACCAGGCTTTGCACTAGGCAGCATCCATTGAGAATGGTAGGGTTGTTGTGAAAGCCCAGAGGAAAACCCTCCTCTCCCACGACCTTGGCCGCGTCCTCTTGCTGCTTCCTGAGGAGATATTGAAGAAGCACGCAATGGAGACGGCGAGAAAGAGGAATAACTTTGTGAACTATTAGTGAAAGCAGAACGAGTAAATTTGGCCTAGGAGCTTCATACGTGCATTCTATTTTGCTTCCTCCAGTAATAATGTCTATACGAGAGATTGCTATATATTGAACTTGAAAAATCCCCTCTAAAGAACGTCAAAACTTAGAAAAATCCTCGAGTTCAAAGAAGATTAATGTTCTTCAGCTTTACAAAGCACAAGTAAATTCATATTTTTCCCCTTTGTTGTTGGTCTACCATATGTTTTTTCTCTTGAATGCATGAACATTAAGTGTGACATAACATGCAACGTTTATGGTAACTTACAATTCTATGCTCTTCTCTCTCTTTTTTGCACATAGCTTTGTGTCAAACATTGTTTAGGACACGATATTACACGAGTATTTATTCCTTGTATACCCCAATCTTGAGCTGTTAATAGATTATTTTCAAATTGGTTTGCCGTTTACTTTTTTCGCAGCGTGTAAAATAAGATGTGATTTTAGGTGTTACATAACAGTTTCGCACATAAGATTCTTTGAATATGCAGATTTTATCCTGAAGTGGACGGATCATAAATGCTGGAAAATGGGATTTAATTACTTAATGTATAAACAAAAATATAAAAAAAATTTGTTGGAAAAATAAATGTATAGATGTTTTAGAAATTACTCTTGTAGTGTAAAGTATTCATTGGTATTGTTCATCTCGATTCCATCTTCAAACATGGAGTATTCATTGGTCCATTTGATTACAAAGATAGAAATTGGATGGAAAGAAAACGAATTCTAGAGAATTGAATTGTTTAGAAATTATTTTTCTGAGAATTGTAAATTATTGTGTTTGATTGGTATAATTTTTTACCTGAAAATGTTGAAATGAAAGTGTTTTTTGGTATTCGTTTGTCTTTGTTTTATATGAAAATTGTCATTTAAATGAATATAATTTACTGATATTGGGAATGAAATTTGTTTTCATCGTGAAAAAAAAAATTCAAGAATATCATTTATCTTTTGATGTTCGTTTGACTTTGTTTTACATGTAAATTATCAATTAAAAGGAAATATTTTTTTACAATAATTCTTAGAATTTGTTTCTATTAAAAAAAATGAAAAAAAAAATTTGCTACAGTAACCGAGAATTTCAATTCTCACCATTTTGGTGAGAATTCTAATTCCTTGATTTTATGGAAAATGCTGACGTGGCAAGAAAGTTGAAATTTCAATTCTAGGGAAAATTTTGGACAATCAAACAATCAAAAGCTGGAAAATTGAATTTTCCATGGAAAAAGTGGAGCAATCAAACATAGCCTTAGACATTTTCGGATGTTCTTTAAAATTCAATACTGTAGAGATTTATGTGTGGGCTCGATAATAAAAATACTGTAATTGATCTAAATGCAAATGTTTATTTATAGAGTAATGTTATTCGTAGTTACTCACTACGGTAGTTATTTAATGAATTAAGTGATAGTTTTTTATTGATTTATGCATTAAATAACTACTTTTCATGTGTATGTCACGTAGAATGACTGTCGTAATAATGCAAATAACATTATTCTTATTTACAATATAGGACATGGCTTGGATAGGGAAACATACGATTATCTAAATGGACTCTTCATTTTAGTTTTTATCCATATAAAACTATTTCTATATATGATGACGCCTAGTGGAAAATAGTGCAGGATCAATTAGTTAATTCCATTGCAGTTAATAATGAATTATAACTCTTATAATTTATTGTAATATTTATTTAAAGCCATCAAAGGGATCTAATTGGACTCAACTAAACTAAACTCCAATGAATTAATCTTGATTTATCATTTCTTAATTGGCCAAAATAATTTATTAATCTTGTTTTGTTCCACTAAACGAATAAGATAGTACTCTTATGAGGAAGAACACATTCTTCAGGCTGCCATTAAGATAACATCTGAATTTTCCACCCACCAAGATCAGATGCGCTTTCTGTTTGATTTTCCTCACTTCTCATCAGTTTCAGCCTTGATGGCAGACATTTTATATAACAGAATAATGCTAAAATAGACCCCTAAACAGTGAAATTTGACTCTAAAAGTTTAATTGTGTCATTCGACAAATATGTACAAAATTGAAAAATGTTTTCAAATCGTAAGCAAGGGCGAAAATCAGACAATTGAATTAAAAGTTTTGTGCATTTTCGTATATTCTTATTTCTTTTTAGCTTGATCAAATGCACTAAGGTTGATCCTTCTTCCTTCATGCTTATCTTTAAATTTGGTGTCTTACTTGTTGTACTTGAATTCTCGATCCACTTAGTTTAGACAAGTTCTTGCTTGGCTTCTTTGATCTTATTTGCTATTGACCTAACTATCTATCCCTTCGGAACACATGATAGATCCTTGCTAGCTTACCATCCATGAAGCACAGAATTTCAGAATCATTTAGAGCGGCGTGTTCGATAAAGTAACTATTGCTAAGGAATTTCTTAAGGAAATTAAAAAATGAAAAATGCTTTGTGAAAATCGATAAGATCAAAACTAGTATGTTCAGGTGAGCATAATTTCACTAGAGTATAAGAGTAAAGGAAACATAAGGGATTATATCATAGAAATGTCTCATATTGCTTCAAAACTAAAGGTATTGAAACTTGATCTATATGATGACTTGTACATTTGGTTCTAATTTCTCTTCTTGCATAATTTAATCAATTTAAGATCAGTTGTAACTGTGAAAATGAGAAATGGACTCTTAATGAGCTCATTTCATATTATGTGCAAGAAGAATAAAGACTGAAGCAAGACACAACTGAAAGTGTTCACTCCAAAAGTAAATCTAAGAACACGTTCAAGAAAAGAAGGAATAAGGAAGCTACATCTAGTCCGGCTCAAAAGAAACTACAAAACCTGAAAGATGAGAATCATCTAGCTATTACGTTTACAAAAATTTGAGACACATGAAGAGGGATTGTACCAAATACCATGCTTAGCGTGTAAAGAAATGTACTTTTATCACTTTGGTTTCTTCACAGGTCAAATTAGTTTCAGTACCTATACATACTTGGTGGAATGATTCCGGTGCCACTACTTATAAAAGTGTGTCTATGTAGGGTTGTCTCAACAGTTTAAAGCCATATTATGTTGAAAAATTCATGTAGGTGAGGCTATCTAGTTGAAGTTGAGGCAATTTGGACTTTTAGATTATTATTAAAGAATAGTTACTATTTGGATTTGAAAGAGACATTTGTGGTATTTGATTTCAATTTTTGTATTAGACAAATTTGATTATTCTTATTCTTTTGAAAATAATAAATTTATTCTTTTTCTTAACTCAAATGTTGTAGGGTATAATCTATATTTGCATAATTCGGTTGCCTCACATAATGAAATATTACATATGAATCACGTAGTATTAAATATAAATTAACCTATGAGAATTTCATTTCGTTATGGTACAAGCGATTAGGTCACATTTCTCAAAAGAAAATCAAAAAGCTTGTGTTAGAAGCAATTCATAATCCCTTCAAGGGGCTACAAATTATATGAATAATGGGTCAATTTTCAAAACAAAAAATGTTTGGTTCTTTGAAGATGTAGAGTTTGTAGTGGAGATACGATTAGGGATCTTATCTTTGAGGGGGAATATATAACTATTCCTTCTATTGCCATTGACATCGATCAAGATCAGGGATAAATTCGTGTTCTAGATCTTATTCAAGAAGCAATTTGGATCAAGATAATATCCAAGAACCTCTTATACACAATCACAAGATTGTTCAAGACAAACAAACTCAGCAACCTCAAGACAAATGCCATTAAGGAGATCCATTAGAGAAAGGAGAAACACAATTATAGATGACTTTATGGTATTTCTCTAGAAAAATGAGAATGACGTTGGTTTGGTAGAAGATTCAATTAACTTTCCATCAAGCAATGCAAATCGATAATTCTCAAAACTGAATTGATGCAATAAATGAAGAAATAAAGTTCATGAAAGGAAATGACATTTGGAAACTTATCTCATTACCTTTCGATGCAAAACTCATTAGTTGTAAATGGATATTTAAAACTAAGAAAGATTCAAAGGGTGATGTGGAGAGATATAAGCCTGTCTTGTTGCAAAGGGCTTTACTCAAAGGAAGGCATTGACTTTAAAGAGACTTTCTCTTAGATTTCTAGGAAAGAGTCTTTTAGGATCATTATGGAACTTGTGATACATTTTGATTTTGAGATACATCAGATCAGATAGATGTAAAGACAGCATTTCTCAATGGTGAGATTGACCTGAGGATTAATATAGTGCAACTGAAAAACCTTGTGTCGGGAGACCCAAAGAAGATGGTTAACAAATTAAGAAATTCATCTATGAGCTAAAGCAGACTTTTGGTCAATTATCTCGCTTATCTTTGAGATGAATGCAGTTGATATTATGCATAAAATTTCAATGGAAATAAGCATATTTTTCTGATATTGTATGTCAATGACATATGGCTTGCCCTTAATGATATATGCTTATTGTACGAAACCAAGAAATTTCTATCAATGAATTTTGTGATGAGAGATTTTGGTGAGGCTTCTTTTGTATTAGGGTTACAGATATATATGGATTGTTCTTGGGATATTCTTGGATTATTACAAAAGAGATATATTGGAAAAGTACTTACGAGATAAACCGGGTGATATCTCTATTGTTAAGGGGAAGACGTTTAGTTTAATCATTGTCTTAAGAATGACCTTGAAGAGAAGAAAATGTAGAAAATTCGCTATGCTTTAGCAGTTGGGAGTTTAATGTTTGTTCAAATTTGCACACGCTCGAATATAGCTTTCATTGTTGGAATGGTAGACAGATATTTATGTAACCCTAGGAGGATTATATGTTCACATACTGGAAATCAGGCCAGTCGGAGATCAATGGATATTCTGATTTTCTTGAATGTTAAGAGAGTTAGAGATCCATATCGGGCTATACTTCTGTTTACTAGCTGGAGGAGTTATATTTTATAATAGTGCTGAGCAGACATTCATAGCTTCTTCAACCATGGCAACAAAATTTAACGTATGTTACAAGGCATCTAATCAAGGAATATGACTATGAAGATTTGTAACTGGGCTACAATTTTCGGATAAAATTGAAAGATCACTTAAACTATTTGTAACAATAAATCGACAACGTTGTATTAAAACAACAACACAAGTTCGACAAAATCTTTTTTTTTTTTTTTTTATATCAGATTCCTAGTTGTTAAGAAGAGAGTTTAGAGTGGTCAAGTTACTATAAAACATATTGGTAAAAACTCCATGACAATAGATTCATTACTAAAAGGCTACCATCCAAGGTCTTTCATGAGCACACTACTCATATGATATTGTATATGTTGATGATATGCTAGTCTAGTGGGAGTTTATATTTTATTTGAATGTTGTCTATTTATATTTAGTTATTTTTACTCTGATTAAAGTCTTTTTGGTTTGATCTCATTAAAGAATAAAGTAGGACCAATTGAAAATAAACATGTTTAGATTACATTACAGGTAATTTCCATGCTACACATTCATACTTAATCTATTTCATTTGATTGTGTTGATATGCATGGTCATTGATGGGTTTAGTTATGGTACTTGTGACGAAGATCTCTTATCCTATATTAACATAATTGAAGGATGAGAATGTTTGGAGATGCTTTTGATTATGATAGTAAAATTTTTGAGCTCATAAAATTATGTACATTTATAAGGTAACATATGTGCCCAAGTAGGAGATTGTTGGATTTTAACTTGTCATATGTGTCTACATATATAATTAATTGTGTATTAAGGATATCTTAAGGTTAAGCCTATTTAAAATGATTTAATAAAGAATTAAAGTTATGGACTTTTGGTATGTAATATAGTATGTGCCTAAATATGTGTAAAGATCGGATTCCCTCGGGTTTTATTTCATGATAGGCTGAAATTCATATGAAAAGATATATATAGGGTGATGGTCTGCAAATCATACTTGAGTTCTCATTCTTGGTGTCATCCTATCAATATAAGAATATCAAAAAGAAAGTGTATCAAGGAGAAAAAATCTAGAACTCGCAATTAAAAATCAAGAATAAGCAATTAATGAAATGAGATTAAAGATTAAGAAGCCAAATCAAGAGATTACACTTACATCTTCAATATCCAATACAATGGATTAAGGTAATTACCTTGATGATTTGGCATAGAGTTCTTGGCAATAAAGATAAAAGACTTATAAAGTTTAAGTTTTAAATTCTTACAATTCAGTCTCACGAACGATGCTAGGAGAATAGCGTCGACAATTTTCTTGCTAATTCTACCATAATAAATTGTTTTTTAAGGTTCACAGACAACTTTATTTTAACTTTTAGAAGACTTTTAGATTTCTCTACTTGTAAGACTTTATAATGAGTTGAATAATGTAAAAATTTGTTTCTCAATCCACACTTTAGTAAGGACAAACTGGTAATTTTATTAGCTGCCTAGTTGGATGTGGAAGGCTAAATGACAACCCCCAATTGGCTCTATACGTTTCACTTAGATTGTGTAGTTGAGAATGGATCTAGACAGTTCATTTCTATCAATGCCTGGGATCTAAACTAAGGGTCGTATGTCTATCAGTTGGCTTAATTTTTGACTTTCTGGATTTCAATGTGTCCATCTTTTTCACTCTTTAGTTTTCATCCAGTTCTTCTTCTTTTCCTTCGATAATCTACTTGTAATCTTTTGCGAAATATTTCTGTGATTGTAATCCTATGAAATAATAACTACTACAGTATTTAAGCCAGTAAAATTTGTACTAACTCAAGTTGGAGGCTTTTTGGTTCAATTGTAGACTAGTGTGGTGATTTGTGAGATCTTACAAGATCTATGACCAAATCGTGCTTTGATTTAGGTTGTTTGGATATTGTACTCTCACTTGATGGTTTTCTTCCATTGGTGATGACCTTTACCTCTAAGTCCTCCAGATTAGACTTGGGGAATCTAGATGAATAATTGAATTGTGCTCTTTACTGCTTTTGATTGTGTGCTTGGTTCAATTTTATCATTAGTTCTCTATTTTGTGACAAAATACTTGAACAAATTTGGTATCAGGGGCCTATTAAGGTTCTGGGCTAAAAATCACTTTCTGAGATCTGTCCATTCTTGAAAAATAAATGTGCAATCTGTTTAGATCTTGCAATGATCTACACAGACTAAAAAAAATTCTTTGAACAATTTCTTGGTAAGTGTGAAGGTGAATCGTCTATCCTGCAATCTTTGGGTTCTGGAACTTTTAATACTGTTTGTCAATAGTATTAGGTGAGATTGTTCTAATATTCTTTCTAAATTGATTCTACACTGCATATTGTATGATTTTAGATACATGTAATCTACTGATATGTTTTAAGCGTTCTTTAATTCTTTTTCTTGATAACTAATTGACATAATGAATGAAGATTTTATTTTATTTTATTTTATTTCAAAATCTTTGAATTGACTATGTAATCTTCAAAATTGATGACACTGAATATTATTTTTTCTTATTGCCGTGATAAATTGCATGCTGCAGTTGCCAGTGATTTTCATTCTCTGATAAGTCTATGTTTAATCACTTCGAAAAGATTTTCAAAACCTTTTCTTCACTTAAGTGAACTTGCACTAAGGGATCACGTATGTCCACGAGTAATAACCACCATTTTACAAAGTTTGTGATAAGTTCTGAGGTTGGATTATCACGATTCATTGGAAAGTGGAGATCATTCTATATAAAAGTAGAAAATGAGGGCTATAACAAAGCCCTTGATGATCCTGAAACATTTTTTGCTAAACTTAAAGCTGAGTCTTATGAAATTCTAGATATGAATGAAATTGCATATATTTCAATCATTTTTCATTTACTTGATAATATAGTAAGACAAGTGAGAAGCCAAAATTGCTAGAGCCTTGTGCATTGCCCTTTATACTTTATTTTTATTTGAGACATTGCCTAGGGAGATTTACTTTTTAGAGAAATTGTTTAGCTTTAAGATGGACGCTAGAAAGGGTTTCGAAGCTAGTTTGAGGGATCATAGCATCATAGTTAAAAGCCTTGATCATAATGAAGAAAATTTGATGATGAGGATCTTATTGTAATATTGTTGAACTCATTGCCTGAATCTTATAAGCCATAAAACAGTCAAGAGATGTACTAACACAGTGACTGTTACTAATGCTCTAAGAAGTAGAGAATTAGAAGTAAAGAAAGAATTAAAAAAAAATTCAAGAGAGAAGTTTATGTTTGTAAGAGAAAGACACAGAAAAAGAAAACTAATTTCTAAAACAGAATGTTCAAATCAAAATCTAAAGGAAGATCCAAATGAAGAGACGAAAGCAATAAAAAGTGTTACAGTTGTAGGAAACTAGGACACTTTAAAAGATATTGCTTTAAATGGAAAAAGAAAATGAAAGATCTAAACATTGTTGAATTAAATAATGTTACTGTTCATTCATAATTAGACAGTCTTCTCGTTATTATTGTGTCTAATGAAGTTGATAAGGATTGGATCTTGATTCAAGATGTACATTTCACATGTGTCTTAATAAGCCTTAGTTTTACAACTACGAGAAAATAGAACCAGGAAAGTATACATGCTTGGGATTGGTGGCACTGCCATCGAAATGCATGATGGCATTGTTAGACAAATAATAAATGTAAGACATGTCACAAACCTAAAAAGAAATCTCATTTCATTGGAAATTTTAGAAGATGAAATCAGACATTTAAATCCAAAAATATAATTTTGAAAGTGATGAATGGATCCTTAGTCGTTTTCAAGGGACCTAAGAAAAATGGTTTGTGTTATCGTGTTGGAGAAACTATTTGTCCAGAAGATTCTAGTTCTTTAACCATAATTGTATAAATTTGAACTATGGCATAACAAAATTTGTCATATTGGAAATAAATGGTCTAAAATATCTACGTAATCAGAAACTACTTGGGAAAGATAAAATAGAACCCCTCGAATTTTGTCAAACGTGTGTGTTGGGTGATTCTCATATAGTGAGTTTTGTGACTAAGTCACATACCACAAATAGACCTTTAGTCTATGTCCACACAGATTTATGGTTATGGGGACCTGAAAGTCATCCTACTTTTGGTGGAAATGTGTTCTTCTTTCCTATAGTTGATACTCTAGAAAGGTTTTTACTTACCCATTAAAGTTTAAGTCTGAAACATTTCAAAAATTCAGAATCTGAATAAAGGTGTAAAAAATCAACTTGATAAGAAATTAAAAACCCTAATAATTGATAATAGGTTGGTATTTTGTAACTTTGAGTTTGATAACTTTTGCAAACAAAAGGGAATTGTTAGATAGAATAAACAGAACTTTGATGAATAAAGTAAGATATATACTTATCAATTTAGGACTTGCAAAAGGGTTCTGGGTTGAGGCAGTGTGTACTACAGCATATATAATCAACAGATCTTCTTACAGTTCTGTAGAGTTTAAGATTCCACAGGAACCGTGGACAGGAAAAGTTCCCAACCTATCACACGTTAGAGTCTTTGACTGCACTGCATATGCATTCCAGATTAAGGGAAAACTAGATTCTAAGTCCACTAAATGTGTTATGCTAAGTTATCCTAAAGGAGGTACAGGTTATGGGTGTGCAGGGTATTAAGATCATTCATAACAGAAATGTAGTGTTTAATGAGTTTGAGATGCCATGACTCAAAAATAAAATTGACAAGCCCAAAGTACACACTAATAAGAATACTTCATAGAGTGAGGTGAAGCTAGCAAGGCTTTGCCATACTGAAGCTGAAAATAATGAAATTGGTGTTCATCAACTTCATGAAAATGTTGGTAGCATGGATAAATATAAAGTAAACTAACTTAAGCTGAGGTTGAAATTGAAATTAATTGGATTGGTAAGAGAGAGGGAAATGAGGCAAGTAAGACCTAACCCCAGATATAAAATTAATAACTAGACTAACTTTACTTTGTTTTTTAGTGAGATTTTGGAGCATTCAGAACCTTCTTATTTCGAAGAGGCTAGGAGTGGCTACAAGTCTAAAAATTGGAAATTTGAAATGGAATAAAAAATGAAATCTCTTAGGCCTAATAATCAAAAGATCGTTTAGTGCAAATGGATTTTCTAAGTAAAAGATGGTAATACACCATCTGATCCATTAAGATACGAAGCTAGGCTTGTAGCCAATGACTTTACTCACAGGAAATGGATTGATTATAATGAGATTTTCTCACTTATAATCAAATATAAGACTATAAGATTGATTGTTGATCCAGTTGTTTAATTCAATGGAGGACTTGAACAATTAAATGTCAATACTTCATTCTTACATAGGGAGCTAGATGAGGACATCTATATACGTCAACCCCAATGGTTTAAGGTGAAGGAAAAGCCTAATAATGTCTGCAAGCTGCAAAAATCATTGAATGGACTTAAACAAAATCTAAGACAATTGTACATTAGATTTGACACACATGTTAGAAATGGCTTTAAAATAAGTGAATATGATCATTACCTATACTACAATAATAATAGGGCTAGTAGTGAGGTTTATTTACTTTTATATATTGATGACATACTGTTAGCCAGTTCTAGCAAAGTTGAAATATTGAGACTTAAAAACCTCTTAAAATTTGAATTTGATATGAAAGATTTAGGGAATGCCAAGAAAATTTTGGCAATGGTTATCAACAGAAATAGGTAAAAGAATACTTAACCATAAGACAGCAAGCTTATTTGAACAAAGTTATAACCAAATTTGGCATGAAAGATGCTAAATCTGTTAATGTATCACTTGCTGCCCATATGAATATTTATTCATCCCAATCACATAAAATTGAAAGTAAAATGGAAGAAATGAGAAATATACCATATGCTAATGATATAGGCTCTGTCATGTTTTCAATGATTACTACTAGGTTTGATTTGGCATATGCCATCAGTATCTTAAGTAGATTTATCTCTAATTCTCGTAAATGACATTAGACTGGGTTGAAATGGCTATTAAGGTGTATATCGCAGGAACATTAAATCTAGGATTAATGTTTGAAAGGAGATCTGAAAAATTAATTTTAAAAGGTATGTGGATTTTTATTTTGTAGGGGATAAGGACCAAAGGAAGTCTACTACAGCTTATTTCTTCACACTCGGTGATAATTGTATCATATGGAAATCAAAACTTCAATCCATTGTCACATTATTTAAGAATTGGGTGAACAATTGAATCGTGTTCTTTATTACTAATGATTGTGTGCTTGGTTCAATTTTGTCATTAGTTCTCTATTGTGGGTCAAAATACTCAATGAATAATCTTGACTATAATTCTATCTATTCTCATAATTGATGATCACATCATGATATTTGGTATTAGTAATGGTTACTTTTTTTACTATCATAAGATTGATGCTTGAAGTTCATATACCTCGTTTGATAATCAGGTTCGTTTTTGCCAAGTCAAAGTAGTTTCACTTTTTGTTGATATGGCATGTTAATAATTTTAACTTGATATGTAGCTTAGGATTCTACATTATCTTTGTTAGGTTCGTTTTATACATCTTATAGCAGTTTCCAACCTTTTGGCTCTACCCGTATTCTTATTCTATATGTGTGATCTTTCTCCATGGGCTATAATTATTATAGGCACAAGTTACAATTTACATGGGGGTGTAAGATGTCGGGAATGTTGAATTTGAGGTAGGTCAAAATTACAAAGGCACACGTTTTACATTTATAGAATTTCAATTTAGCATTCATGGAGTTTTAATTTTACCATCGATTGGAAGGTAATGGTAGCCATAGCTTAATGGGAGTTCGGCTATATATAAAAGGATTTGGTCCCTAAACTCGACCATTGCAAATTCTTATAATGCACCATCATTTTAGGAGTGTTAGAGGGTTTAAAAGTGCCCAACCTGGAGCAAACAAAAGCTTGTACAATATCACCAATGGTCGGAGGTATGTACCCGATCAATGAATTTTTTGATTTTCTCAATCCAAATCGGTCTGTTATTTTCAAAATGAACGTTTTCCTTACAATTTTGGCATATGAAAAGTAGTTTTCATTATTGGGCCATTTGAAAATGATAGACATGTTTGTTTATGGGCTACTTTCAAAAATACCCTTAAAATTAGGAGAGTTTTGTAAAATCATATGAAAAGTTTTTTGGAAGTAGAAAAATACTATGTAAAATTAAAAAGTGACACAATGTCACATTTTTTTTTTATAAAAATTGTATCGCCTTTTTTTTTTTTTTTTTAAAGTGACAATGTCACTTTTAAAAGTTTAGTATGACTTTTATTAAAAAATTACATATAATGTCACTTTTATATATTAAAAAAAAAAAGAAAAAAAAAGAAGTAGTGATGTTTGTCACCAAAAAAGTTACAGAAATTTCAAAAAGACGATTGAAAAAAAGTGATAAACACTAAAAAAAGTGACAATTTTAAAAAGGTGAGAATTACTCAAAAAAGTGATAGAAGCTTAAGAAAAGTGACGAATTTAAAAAAGTCACATAAATTAAAATTTTTTTACATAGATTCAAAAAGGTAAGGGGCATAGAAATCATATGTTAAATGTCACTTTTTTTATTAAAAAATGACATATAATGTCACTTTCATTTAAAAGTGATGTTTGTCACTAAAATAATGATAGAAATTAATAATGTGACTAAAAAAAGTGATAAACACTAAAAAAAAGTGACAAAAATTCAAGAAAAGTTACACATATTAAAAAAACTTGTATAATTCCCAATTTTTTACAATGTCTTCAACAACTATTTTATCCATCATCTACGAAGATAACCATTTCCTATATCTTCCTTCATGTTAACCCTCAAAACATGGCAACAGAGAAAGATGAAACCGTGGAAGAATCTGTAGAGAAAAGTATAGGAAAGTTTTAGATAATGATCAACCTATGGAAGAATCTCATTTTGGGACCGCTTCCTTCATTCTAACTACATTTATGATGATCGAACAAAATGAGATCATCACTGTCAACAACACCGTTCCTAGATCGCTTTCTGGCCTTTGAATCCAATTCAGCTTTGATTGCCTTTTCAATCATCTTCATGGTCCGTTTCTCCCCAGAAGTATAGACAGAGCAAGTCGGGTCGTATTTTTTCATCTCATGTGTCAGTATTCCAAGCATTCAGCATGGTAAGCATGTCCACAAGTTAAAACAGCAACCACACCAAGTTCATTGGTAGTTATTACTTTCTGGATGCCCAACGAGGATCTCTTAGTTAAAAGCTTTGCACAAATACAACTTTGGAGATTAAAAGGAGACCCTAAATTTCGTCCAACAAATCTTGTTATTTTGTCCCAACTAAAGCCAAAGTTTTCACCATCGAAAGACCATCTTTCTTTCTGAGTCGTCATGAGCTCAGAGAATGGAGGAATTGACAAATCATCAGATGACCCACCATTCAATCCTCTTGTTGATTCGTAGCCCCACGTCGGGAGAACAAAAGAAGATGCTTTTTCAGAAATTGAGAATAGGAGAACGGAACTCCATCTGGAAGGGGTTGACTTTGGAGGAAACACGTGACTGTGGGATGACAAAAGAAATGTTAACACAGGTAAACTGAAAGAGCTGAAGGAGATAGCTTAATAAGAGATGGAAACAATACTGCTGCAGAAAGATCAGTGATGGGATTTTTGTTTGGGGTTTCTGTGTATGCATCTGTTTAAGGGTTTTGAGTTTTGAGAAGTTTTATACCGTATTAATTACGTTATGAAATGATTTAATTGATTAACATGGTATTAATCAATTAAGTTAATTTTTTAGGGTATTGGACCTAATTTGCTCTTTGTTTATTGGTCCATTTAGAATGACAAGCAATTATTTATTGGATCATAATTATTGGGCATTTAGAAATGACATCCAAATGCAAATTGAGCCAATTTTCGGAAGATTATGTTTAGTTGCGTTTTGGGCCAATTTTGTAGTGGTTTTTTTTTTTTTTTTTTTTTTTTTTAAAGCTTTTATGCCTATTTTACTTAAATTTTTGTGTACGTTAATTATTTATGTTTAGAATAATATATGTAATTTTAGGATGAATTACATAATAAAAAGTTACTAATTATGCTCGTATTCAATTTACATGAGTTAATTATGCTTTAAACTATAGCATGCAATTTTAGATAAGTTAAATTTTATGTAATATATAATGTTTATAAGAATATTTTGTGCATAATCATAACATGTTAGTTAAAATTTTGCATTAAAATTGTTCTCATATAGTGTTATGCATAATAGAGATAATGTCTACCGGTATATATAGTTTTATTTAATTTGGGATTAGCCACAACATCTTCAATTAAATAAAATTATATATTAACTTTAGGATCACATAAAGAGTAAAGACATTAAATTGTAATTAATTAAACTTAATATAATAAATTTTATCAAACAGGAACTTTTGCAATATTTATATAATTAATTATAATAAAATATCAAAATATTTCTTAATATGTCCACAGGAATTATGAATAAGTACATAATTTGATAGTTTTATTATAACGTATGCTTTATGAGAGAATATCCAATTATTTTCATAATGTTCCCAAATATGAATCAAATGCATAATTTGATGACTCTACCATACGGAATAATTGAATATGCTTGAATTAAAAATTTAGCCAACATGCAGTTTTTATTCATTATATTCAATTTTAGTATGATTTACATTGGTAAAACATACAATCTATTCAATTAAGTCTCAGTTTTGACAAGCATTTTTAATATTATTCAGCTTCACAGCTTACTAATTTTCCTGATATTCGTAGTGATATCTCCAAATTAAAGGGAGCAACTATAAAGTAGGGAATGAAAGATTTCTTCTCCATTTAGGGTGGATGGATATTTACTATGCAATAGAAAAGACGAATCACCTGAACTCATCAACACCGGCACTACAGCAAACACGGGCTTTATAAAAAATGTGAGCCATCTAATCGCCTTAGAATGATGTTCATTTTGCTGCTATAAGTGGTTCTATCAATCAGCATATAAAAGTCCAAAACGTGCAAAAGGCCATTGATAATCAATTCGTCACTTTAGATAAGGCATTAGCAAGCACCCTTATAATGAAGTTCTAATCCGTTAAGGTTCACCGGTGTGAAAGGTGTGAGCGAGCACAACATATAAATGAGGAATATTACGGTTCAACTTAAGAAACTCGAGCTTGAGATGTTAGAATCCTTCCTTGTGCACTATATTATGAATACTCTCCCACAACAATACTGATCTTTCAAATCTCGTACAACACACATAAGGATAAATGGTCAATCAATAAATTAATGACTGTATGTTCAGTGAAGAAGTGAAGCTAGCGATGGAACAAGGTGAAAGTATAATGTAACTACAATTCGTTGGAAAAGGAAAGCTCAAGTCAATCAGAGAAGAGAAAGGTGAAATATCTCCCCCAAACTAATATGATGAAAGAGACCAAGTGTTGTTTCTATAAAAAGAAGGAATGTGTGAAGAAAGATTACGCTAAATTCAAGAAATGACTTGAGGATAAAGATAATCCAATTTCGTTTATTTGTTATGAATATAATATGGTTAATGTAAATATTAACACCTGATTAATTGACTATGGATCTAAAATCCATATTGCAAACTCCTTATAGGGTACGTAAAATCTATGGAAGTCAGTAGGAAGTGAACAACATATCTTTTTGGGAAACAAGATGTGTTCACATGTGGAGGCTATAAGAACATGCATTTTAACTTTAAGTAGTGGCTTTGTTTTGAAATTAGATAGGACCTTTTATGTTCCAAGTTTTCTCAAAACTTGATTTCTATTTCCAAACTTGAACCATTGGGATATTCCTTTAATTTTTCAAACAAGTCATTTAGTTTATTATAAATTCTGATTGTGTTGGGAATGATATTTTGTTTGATGATCTTTATTGTATTAATTTACAAAACAATATCACTTATATAGTTCAATGCATGTTCATACTGGCACTAAAAGATATAATCGATGTTGTGACACCAGAGATTATGACATATATTTATAGAAAGAATTAAAAGATTAGTAAATGATAGGACACTTAGTACTTTGTATTTTTACTAATTTTGAGATATGTGTGGAGTGCATTAAGAGAAAATGACCAACAAGAAAGGTGCCAACAGAGTTCTGACATAATACATAGTGATATATGTAGTCCAGATATGGACTCTCATGGTAAAAAATATTTCATCACCTTTATTAATGATTATTCACGATATATGTTTCTTTAATTGCCTCATAACAAGAACAAAGCATCATATATCTTTAAAAACTTTTAAGCCTGAAGTAGAGAAGTAGATTGAGATTGTGAGATCAGATAAAGATAGAAAATAGTATGGTAGATACACTGAGGATGGACAAGCACCTTGTACGTTTGCTAGGTTTCTTCAAGAGTATGGGATAGTTGCCCAATATACTGTGCCTATTTCACCTAATCGGAATGGTATGGCAAAAAAAAAAAGAAAAAGAAAAAGAAATTAAACATTATTATACATGGTGCGAAGTATGCTTAGTAACTCCAGTCTTCCTAATCCTTGTAGATTGAAACGTTTAATTTGGAATCCGAATTCCTAATGACTATGAAAAGTACCTACAAGAATCTGACTACAGTAGTGGAGCAAAAAATGATATTGAGTCATTTTCAAATGCCATGAGTTGCAAAGTGTCAGAATGAATGAAAAGATGAGTTCCACGAAAAGTAATGGAGTTTGGGTTTTCATTGAGTTGCCTAGTGATGTAAAAGCTATGGGATGTAAATGGGTCTTTGAGACAAAGAAAGACTCGTTAGACAACATTAAGAGATATGAGACAAGACTTGTTGCTAGGATTCACTCAAAAGGAGAAAATCGATTACACGAAGATCTTATCTTCGATATCTAAGAAAGATTTCCTATGTATTATTTTGGCATTATTAGTCCTTTTGATCTTGAGCTACAATAAATGGATGTGAAAACAATATTTCTTAGTGGAGATTTAGAGGAGAAGGTTTATATGAAATAACATAAAGGATTCACTTTTAATGAAGGTGAGCACTTGGTTTGTAAGCTTAACAAATTTATATACAGCAGAACATAAGCGTCCCATCAATGGTATTTTAAATTTCATGGTTCTTCATTCGAATTTGTTGAAAATCTCAAGGATTAATGTATATATCAAGAGGTCAATAAGAGTGAAATTTGTTTTCTTGTTTTATATTTAGATGACAATTTGCTTACAACCAATGATAAGGGTTTGCTGGATGAGGTGAAACAATTCTTCTAAACATTTCGATATAAAGAATATAGGTGAAGCGTCTTATGTCATTGGCATTAAAATTCATAGAGACAGATTATGAGGGATCTTGGGTTTGTCTTAGGAAGCTTATATCAATAAAATTTTAGAGAGACTTTGGATGAAGAATTGTTCATCAAGTGTAGCTCCCATTGTAAAATGTGATAGATTCAATTTGAACCAATGCCTAAAAAATGATCTTGAAAGGGAACAAATGAAGAGCATTCCATATCCTTCGGTTGTCAAAAGCTTGATATACTCAGGTCTGAACAAAGCCTAACATTACATTTGTTAGAAGAATGTTAAAACAATATCAAAGTGATCCAGATATGGATCATTAGAGAGCTATAAAGAAACTGATGAGATACCTTAAAGGAACCAAAAATTACATGTTTATATATAAATGGGTGGATAATCTTGAAGTTACTTGATACTCGAATTCAAACTTCACTAGCTGTGTTGATTCACACAAATTAACACTAGGGTAAGTTTTTATGATAGTTGGTAGAGCTATATCATGAAGGAGTGCCAAGTAGAACTTGGCTGCTACTTTTGCTATGGAAGCCGAATTCGTTTCTTATTTTTAGGCTACTTCACATGGTGTATGGATCAAGAATTTCACATCTAGACTTACGGATTCCATTTCTAGGCTATTGAGAATTTACTATGATATTCAGTTGCTATCTTCATAGTCAAGAACAACAAAAGTTGTAGTCAAAGTAAACACATCATCATTAAGTATTTAGCCACAAGGGAATACATTAAAGAAAAGAAAGTGGTCATTGAATACATAAGCACTAAATTGATGATCGCTGATCATTTGACTAAAGACATGCTACTATTGAAATTCAAGCATCGTGTAGAGAAAATAGGACTTAGTTCCGCTATGTAATAGTATATACAAATTTTGTATAAAAGGTGTTTATCATATTCATGTGCATCTTAATTTATTTGAGAAAATACATCTATGTAGGACTAAGAATAAGACATAGTTGGACCAAATTGAGAGTTAGTAGCAAAAACAAAGATGAATTTGTGAATGAGAAATACAAGTTTCCTATTTTCATAGGAATCAATGGGAGAATTTTTTCAAAAAGTATTTTTACTGGATAAAGAATAATTCTTGAGGAACTAAGTACATGTAATACGTGGAAGGTAATACGTGTTATTAGAGGACTCACCACTACAATTCATGTGTTTGTTTCTAAAGAAGGACAATCGATGGGATTAAGTTGAAACAATAGTTTGAACATATGGAGCAAGTGGGAGAATGTAATAGGTCCATTTCTTCAATGGGTCAATTAGTGGTCTAACATTCACGACTTTAGTTTCAACACTTATAGAACTTCAATTCAAAATTCATGGCGTTTTAATTTCACCATTGATTGGAAGGTAATGATAGCCATGGCTTGATGGGAGGTTGGCTATACATAAAGGGATTTTGTAACACCCTCGAAAATCAAATACCTAATTTTGGAGGTATTATCATTTAACATTCTCTTAAAATCATAAATACGGAAACGATTAAATTTTTCTTCAACTTAATAACCTTCAATGACTTTATTTATATAAAAAAAAATATTTGTACTTAATAAAATATAAGACAATTAAATTAAAACTTAAGTTTATTTCAAAGCGAAATCAAATCTAAACTATATTGGTACCGACTCCGTGACACCACAAGCCGTCATCTTGAATCAGCATGCCTTCATCGTCTAAAAATGGGGAGGGATAACGTGAGATGAGCTAATGCTCAGTGAGCAAACTTCATGCACATGATGCATGCTGATGATATGCATATGCTTTACTTTAAAATGAAAGGAATTTCTCAATATGTATCACCATTCTTTCATTTCTTTAAAAACATTAACATTTTGAGCTCACTTGGTGTATTGCCTATAGCCAATCAGAATGCATTGGGCCATGATATTTGGAATCCGATCGAATTCTACCTGTAGTTCTACAAAGAAGTTAACATTAATATTAATATTGAACATTCATCGTTGAACATTGGTAGTGTGTGCTGGTCTCCCATGCCCCATTTTCCACTCACATCTTCATGGCATAGACACACATCTCGTAACAAAAACATTCAAGATACGTATTTTAAACATTCATTGAGTCATGACATTTGGAAACATTTTATTCATTGGAACTTCATGTATCATTATGGATGCATTGACGTGCATGAGTAGGCAAGAAACATTCATGACATAAAACATAATAATTAAACATCATATTTACATAACAGCAAATTTATGTAATACATTCATACATTTAATAATATCACTTGCCATGACGGCAAGGGTATGTTTACTTACCTGGAATCCTTAAAAGTTTACTCTTAGAATTGCAAATTGGAGATGTCCATACAGCCCTGAAGTTAACATCGTGCCAAAAGTCCTAGTTCATTGCCATTGATTAAAAGCACTTATACATAGTCATTATTTATTATTGTTATGTCAAATGACCACACTTATATATTCCCATCTTGAATACTATTATATAACTCATTTATAAATGGACATTTGCAACCAGTTAACCTTAACAAGTAAATAAAATTCATAACCCATTATTAATACTCGACAATGAACAATTAAAGGATGGACCGGCTAACCAAGTCAATTACGTATATTCATCGATACTTCAGGATATATTAATTAATTGTGAAGGGGACAATATTAGTAGAAGACATCAACCTAAGATAAAAGTAACTTAAATAATTAATGTTAAACTTACCTCATCACATATATGACCGACTAAAGTCATGAAATCTTTCAGGAACAAATAATTAATCACTTTGGAAGAAAACTTCATCTTTACCCTTAGAGCCTGTTTAGGCCTGATTTTTTCACCCAAAAAATTGATTTTTTGACCGTTATTTCACTATTCCAGTCGTCATATTTGACTTCTTCTCTCACAGGTGGACCCCACTTTTCTCCTAATGGTCAAAAAATCAATTCTCAAAATTACTCCCAAACATGCTCTTAGTTCTGATTTACTAATGGTAATGGGACTATTAGTTTGAGTAACACAAGCTTAAAACTAGCAAAAAATATTGAATCCTTTATTCGGATCAAGATTGATCTTACATAGAAATAATTGAAATAATGAAAACATATGAAAGATGTCCCTTGCTATGAGCAGGTTGTATGACCAAACATTTAATAGCTTAAAATAATTTATTATTGTTATTATTTTTTTATTCAAATCGAATTGAAGTAGAATATGAACTGCTAAAATAAATATTCCAATTACTATGAATACGAATTATATAAGCATCAAGACCTATAAAACAATTCGGAGAAACTAACCTCACTATTTGCTGAGGAAGGAGTTTGGTTTCCATAAATATTTTAAATTATCAGTTTACTGTAAATTTATCGATTAAATTAATAAATTGGCATATATGAAAGTAAATGCTTTAGGTTAGTTCTAAGTGAAAAAAGGAAATGACAACTAATTAAATCATAACATAGAAATAGTGCATTAATAAAATCTCCAATTTTTATTTTAAAGCATAAATTACGGGAAGTGTTTCTTCCAATTAGGGCTAAATTCCCATCATTTAACTTAATTTAATTGGTTTCTACTCATCTAGTCAATTAAATTAAATAAAATTTAATTAGATGAAAACATAAAATAAATTAACTATGTCTATAATCTACTTCATTGCTTGGTTCATAACTATTTAATTTAAATTGATAGGCACATCAAATGTCTATAGCGTTCAAGGCACATTCCATTCTAAAACAATTAATCACGACAAATATAATTATCATAATTAAATTGTAACTGTAGCATTAATACAATTAATCTAGAAGGCATGATATTCACTATGTATAAGAGCGTGGCATTACAGGTTTGGTCCTTGAGCTCGAGCCCTCCAAATACTTATCATACACCATCATTTTAGAGGTATTAGAAAAGCTTAGAATTGCCTAACTTGGAGGAAAGAAAAGCTTGTGAAATATCGTCAACGGCCGGAAATAATACCCAATCCATGGATTTTTCGATCCAAATAGTTTCTACATAATTGTTCTAGATCGATTTTCAGCCTTACATTAGAGGAATTCATAAATTTTATTTAACTAGTGTTTCGAGTCTCGTTCAACATCCCATACTCAGAATGGCTGCTTCAGAAAGCTCTGAGAACACAAGTTTTTGGCCACAAAAGGTGAGTCAGGGCATAAGATAGGTGTAGTCAAGACTCACAAACAACGGGTGAATATTCATCTCAATACTCCAAAAGTATATAAAAGCCAATGTCTGGTCCTCCTAGTGACCAGCAGTGACTTCAAAAACAACAGGGGCAATATTGCACACCGATTGCACCCTGCTCAGATGAAGAGAAGATTTCCAACGCTTTGCCTAGATTATGCAGATTCCGCCAGTCCACCTCTCCTGAAAGGGCATCAGGAGTATAACCTGAACAAAATTGCCCACTTGCAGCATGCTAGAGTCAGCCTGCTAACCAGGACGGCATGTAATCCAGACAGGTCCAGTCCATGCTAGTCTATGGCCAATGTCAATGACCATATTATGTTCCGGTTGGAGCCAGGCCCAGGCCTGGATTTTCATTTTTTCCCCAAATCAAATAATCCTCAATTGCCTCGAGGACGTACAACAAAAGGAAAACTCGCATGCTTAAACAAGTTTAAAAGAAAAATGCAATTTTTGCCCCCCAACTCATATATGATTTCGTAACAAGACAAGTACATTAAATCAGTAAAATGATAAAACTTTTTCCAGTTTCGAATTCAATTCCTCGAATTTCCCATGTCTCAGGCATCATCCTCGAATGAATAAATCCTTGCAGAAGGTCACACACACAGAGAGATTATAACAAAGCTTCTATTCCTTCTTCCTCGAGTCCTTGAGTTGTCCTCTCTTCCTAATTCCAAGGCAGAACTTCAGACGCCAAGCATCGACAATTGACTCTGGCAAGGAATACAGCAAACCCCAGAGAAGAGAGTGGGCCCAGTACGGCGTGCAGCGCGGTTCATAGCCTATCCAACGAAGAGCAGCCCGAGCATAACCATCTGTAGATGGTACGAAGAAGGATGAACGTTTGATGGATGCCATTTTTGTTGCCACATACAAGGGAACCTGAATTTAGAAAATAATAAAAAACTGAAGAATAAAAGAGAAGTTTTCCAGTAATAGTTGTAAGGATGGAGCAGCTCAGGAATAAAGAAGAGAAAAAGCAGCAAGAATAGTACTACATCAAGATTCCTGTGTTTTTCCTTTCCAAAAAAATAGTTTGCAGTGTTTTTCCACATAAAATTCAATTATCTTTAATCTAAATTACAGGGTTCAAACTAAAATCTATATTTTGATTTTCTAGGCAGAAGGCTGGACATGAAGTCTATTGTAAAATATGTTATTGACGAAACCTTAATCCCTAACTCCGAAGGAAATAATAATTTAGTTGAAATCGGAAACACACACAGACCGCGCTACAGTGGTTCCCCTTTACTGTGAGTGCTATGTGCACTAGTCGGTTCAGATTTTTCACTATATATACTGAAAGAGATTATACTATTTTTTGACACACATCTCTGTCTTGTTTACACAAAGTAACCGCGCTACAGTCGTTCCCCCTCACTGAGTGCTACGTCCACTAGCAGGTACACATTTTTCAATATACATAATGAAGGAGATTGTACTTTTTTTGACACCCCTCTCTGTCTTTGTCTACAGAAAAAACACCACCCCCACCCCACAAGTAGGAGTACGTCAAGACAGTTATATGACTCTCCAGCAGCTCACTATTCGCCCAACAAATAAACTGAAAATCAATTTCCACTACTTTTCTATTTATGATTTTTGAAGGAGCCATTCTCATGTTCTGAATTGCTGTTTTTAGCTTCAGGTATTCAGCTTACACGAATTCACAAGACTTAATCCATTCTCTTTTCCTTCTTTCTGGTTTTCTGAATTGAGATATTATTGCTACAACATGAGGAAAATTTCACAAATATGTATTTAATTAAAATAACAATTGGTTGGTCCGAGCCAAAGTTTCTTAACAGTCCATGTCCATCATTAGATGACAAAAGACTACAAGATAATTTTTCAGGGAGAAAAACTGGAAAAAGAAAAAAGAAGTTTAATTGGATGTATTCATAACTCACAGCTTCATCTGTTTCTTCAGATTTAAGATTCTTCAGCCCTTCTGGCTAAATGAAACAAAATAATCACCAAAGAATGCTGAATAGTGTGGAGCCTAATCATTCAGTTCTTTTCCCCTCGACTGGAAATTGAACCGCGTTATATGTCTATGTAACAATGTGAGTTTTTTTCTGTTCTAGTTTGTTCCTTATCGTGTCTTGGGTTGTGTTTGGATTTAATCCATAACGAGAACGTGGCCGAGTAAAGTTAATGCAATGAAGACATCCCTATTCCACAACATGGGCATCCAAAATATATGCATCCAACAGATAACAGAGCACTGATGAAACTCTATTACACTTTACACACAGAAAGACATCTGATTCTGGTTTAAGAGTGATACCTGACACTGCACATCAATCCCGTTTTTCTTGTACTCCACATAGAGACATCTCGAGAACTGATCAATATATCTGAAAATAAATCAACCAATCACATATAGTGCTATTCAGAACATAGTAGACCAATGCTATTCTCCCATGAGCACAGCCATAATTATCTCACAAAAATAAATTGCTGAATCTCGTGCTAAGAAACAAGATAGAGTACCTTAAATCCATAATAAGTACATACATAAAGCTGGTCAATCATGATAGTTATCAACTCTAACTCAATCAAAAGTACCTTGTACCCAACTTGTGGAGCTTAAATAAATCATTAAGCGCCCAACACTTGTTTTAAAAACGGATCAAAGTATACTCTTTTTGAATTAGAACGCACAATATTGGTTCCAATTTCTCTTACACACTTTTAGTTTACCGCCATACCAACTAAAAACTTGGATCCGAAAAGCGTCTATACAAACAACTAAGTCTATGTTTAGCTCATGTTTGTAAACATTCAAACTATTTTTTATTTAGCAATTTGAGGGACTCACAGGTACTATTCACCTATACACAACTCATTTGTATCTATTTATAAACAAAACCATTTATAAACACTTCCAAACATGATTTAAGCATGTATACAGAGTTTCCAATCCCACGAAAAGCTAAAAGGCCGTATCTTTTAGGTGTTTATTCATTTACTCTATCCTCTTAAGATCCAATCTATAAAGATAAAAAAACAAATGCACCAAAAAATAATACAAGAAAAAGAAAAAAGGAGAAAGGATTTACACAAAAAAAAAAAAAATAATAATAATAATACTCACGCTTTGGAGGCAGCATAAACATCATAAAGAGGATCAGAAGGTATAACAGTGGCAGCACCTGACCCTATATTAACAATAGCCCCCTTTTTCCTATTCAACATCCCAGGTAAAACAGCATGAGTAACCTTTGTAGTACCCTCAACATTAACCTTAATCAAATCATTCAACAAATTTTCATCCACCTCATGGAAAAACCTCGCATAAGGATAAGAAATCCCAGCATTATTAATCAAAACCCCAACATCCAGTCCTTCAATTGTCTCTTTAATTCTTCCTACACCATCATTCAAATCACCCGAAAAATCAACCACCACTGTCTTGATTTGTGTTGACCCGTGTTTGGACTTGATCGAGTCCGAAACTTCCCGGAGCTTATCCGGGTTCCGACCCACAAGAATCAGGTTCAGCCCTTTCCGGGCCAACTGAAAAGCAAAGGCTTTGCCTATTCCGTCAGTAGGGCCAGTGACCAGAGCCCAAGATCCGTATTTCTTGAGATTCTTCCCGGGCCGGAGGAAATTCACGTAGACCCATTTCAGAATGGAGAATAAACATTTGAAAAGTGATAAAACACCGAGTGTTAGAAGCGGAAGCAGCCATGTGGGCTGGGATTTGAGCTGCTCTAATATGCACTCCGCCATGAATTACGACGGATCTAAGAATTTGATGGAGTTAATTTCTAGGAGAGTGAAACAGTACTAAAAATACAACAAAAGGCTTGGATTCTTTGCTAATTTATTTTTATTGCATGTGGGTTGTGCAAACGAGGAAGCAAGTGCAAATATATACTACTTCCTGTGTGAGTGGTGGTGCCTACATTATTTGGAAAATATTGATAGGTAGGCAGAAACAGTTGTGGAATTTATACAGTTGTATAAATTGCTGATTCTACAGCATTTTCCTCGCAACTTTTTTCACAGCTTCCTCGCAAATGAGGGGCTCAAAATTATGTTAATCGTGGACCTCATCTCTTGTATGTGTGCTTGCTGCGAAAAATGCTATACCCATAGCATGATTTATCAAATTATGTGTTAATAACATCTAAATCAATCATTTCAAAAATAATTTTTTGAAGTGGAAATTACATGGGAATAGGGTTTTGAAGTATACAATGCAAACTTCAGTCAGGGAGTTTTTTTAAGCATATTTCAAGTATTATTTTAATATTTAGTATTAATAATAAAATAATAATTATTTTAATTATAGCGTGTTCTGTTATATATCTGAATTCAAACTTCCAATATTTTCGAAACTGTTTTCTCTCTCATTCTTCCTCCACTGCACCCACTTTCTCCGATTACTTCATTCCCACTCCGGCCATTTTTATTACATTTTCGGCTATTTTTACTACATTTTCCTTTAGTCTTTGTATTACTAAAATCGTTATATTCATTATATAACTCATTCTAGTCTCTGGTAAAACGTATTCACGCAACTGGAGCTTCTATTGGCGACGTAAAAATGGTGAAATCGAAGGGGGCAGAAAGGGCGATTAATGTCGAAGGCTCGTCACAAAGAAGTCGTAAGAGGAAGGATGAGGAGAGCCCGGAAAAAACCCCATTGAAAAAGCATGCAGTGACCGTGCGTAAAGGGTTATCGAAAAAGGTTATTTCGTCCCCCATTTTTTCTTAAATCTAAGTGATATATATGTGTACAAAAATGGTCGTGTAGTATGTATGATAAATTGGAGAAATGTGAATATTACCCTATTCGATTCTATACGTGATTGAATCTTGTTTGTAATTTCCACTTGATTCTTCATTTTTAACTTCATGGATAATTTGTATTTTAACCATGAAGAGGATACATGTGACCATGATGTGCAAATGTGACCAATGTTGTTATGAATCTGTTGCTTACTCCCTAGCAGTGTGTCTTGCTTGTGACCTGACTAGAATGTGATGTGCGAATGTGACCAATGTTGTTATGAATCTGTGGCTTACTCCCTAGCAGTGTTTCCTGCCTGTGACCTGACTAGAATGTGACGTGTGAATGTTGTTATGAATCTGTGGCTTACTGCCTAGCAGTGTGTCCTGCCTGTGACCTGACTGGAATGGGGGGTTTTGCTTTTGTAATGTGTTATAAATTTGTGCTTTGAAATGTATTCCCAATCCATTTTGTTGTGAATCTGTGACCATGATGTGGAAATGTGTTATGAATTTGTGGCTTGATTGCATAAACTGTTAAAAAGTATGTTATGCCTTTGAGCTTATTGGAATGGGTTGGGGGTTTTGCTTTCATAATGCCTATGTTGTGAATTTGATGTGTGACTGTGTTACAAATGTGTGACCATGATATCTTTTGTATGTGTCATGAATCTGTATAATATGACTACAATTCCACCAAAGTTTCATAATTATGTAGTTTTAGTGAGACTTTATTTATATCTGTGACCTTGTTAAAACGTGTATATCAGTGTGATTTTTCATACAAGCATTTAACACTGTGTCCACACTTAATGCTGGTTTGGGAATTCAAAATACCATAAGAGAGCTGGTTTCCATGCAAGATTACAACCTCAATCAGTAAGGGTGTTTTAACCACCATTCAGATATCGTTAAGCCAACAACAGAAACTTGTATTGATGGACACATGTTTTGCTCATTTCTTGGATTGCCATTAAATTGTTATACAGCCGCAATTGATTCACTACTTTCTTCTGCGACAAGTTCATCACCCGAATGACCAAGAAATGTGATTTTATGTGTCGGGACGATAAGTCCGGTTCTCTATCTCAGAGTTTTGCTTAGTCACGGGGCTGAGGTATTCTGGGGACAGTGATACACAAGTATTTGAAAGAAGACAGTAACAGTTAAAGGCAAAATATTTTTCTCAAGTGCATAGTGTAACCCAGGAAGATGTAAAGTCCACTTTCATATTTGCTTGCCAAATGCCGGACTTGGATCTTGTTGAAGCTCTTCCAGACAATGATGTTGCTATGATTGGGATGCTGTACTTCATTACGACATATCTATTTCTAAGAGATTATAAGAAGGTTGTTGACCACTTCCTATTTGTACTTGTTAAGGATTTCTCTGCAATAAATCAGTTTCTGTGGGGCAAGTTATTATTTGAAATTATGTTGAGTGTATTGAAAGATGGGTTGAGTAGGAGAAACTCACACTACAGGCTATGAGGTATGTTGATAGCCTTTCAAGCCTGGATATATGAAACTTTTCCTAGCTTGATGGAGTTGTGGTCACACGAATATCAAGGCTACATCCTCGCATCAAGAACTGGATTGCAGACGAGCAACCATCGGCTGCCAAGTTGGAAGGACCGACTGCTTCTCTAATCCTAATGTAAAGTTTTAGTAAGCATTATGTACTTAGTAATTATCTATTGACATTGCATTTCTCTAATCTATATTGCTCTGCAGATTGAGATTTGTGACCTGGAACCCTCAGAAACTGAAATGGCCATGCCATACATGAATGGTGTCTAGTACAAGAAGTCAGTTCAACCAAAGTTCTCACCAGACAGCCGCAGAGATAAGAGTAGGATAGAAAGGTCAGTTGACCGTGCTGGTACGAGTGGGAAGTCAGGTCCATTAGTGCTCCTGCTAACAGACAGCAGTGTTCGACGGGCTCGTGTTTTCGACAACGACGATGATGATTTTGTTGATCCTCCTCCAATATGGCAGGAGACATCTCCCCTTGGAAAATCTCCAACCCAAGAATGTCCGTCAGCTGCTCATCATTCTCCAAAAGAACAACAGGCTCGTGAGGCACAATGGAGTGATGTAAGTTGTTATTTTATTCAGTTGTCAAACAATTATGTTGTTGGTAATAGACCACTAGTTTCAAGTCACATGTGGTTTATATCGGGTCACATGTGACAGATTCATTTTGACAGTGTACAATATATGGTTCTATTTGGTCACAAGTCATATATAAATAGTTTATTTATTTTATCAGAAGATTAAGGGGTTGAGGTCACAAATATCTGAACTGAAGTCCTATAATGAAGTATTGAATGTGGAGTTTGATGACATTAAGTCTCAGATGTCATCAGTGAATGCTAAAAAAATGACGAAGATGAATTACATAGTTCAAATGCAATCTAACATAAAAAAGTGACTTGATGGAGATTAACACAAATATGCAATTTTTGTTAGAAACGGTATCAACAATGATTTCCAGTTCCATGGATGAGACTATGAAACGGTTTGGTCATCAAAAAAGTGATCATGGAGTTGGAGATAAAGATCCTCCAGTTGTTGGAGGATCTGATAAGACCGAGGAGGTAGTTACATTACATTTCCACATAGTTCAAGAGTTTCAGTTGACATTTAAAACATTCTCTCATTTTGTGTACAGGTGAAAACTGTGGAACCAAATGTGGACAGGAAAGAAAAGGACAAATTGGACCCAACTGATGATTTTGTTCTGCCGTATACTCTTGAAGCACCATCATTTGACTTGGGGTTAGATCTACACAACTTGACATTTTACATTTCGAAGACATTTAGAAGCATGTCGATTCTGTAATATCAGATGTGGTCACAACAATTACAACCGTTGATACCGAGGTATTTATAACTGCAGGATTTATACATCATGTAGTTCACAACTAGTAAATTGTCATAGATCACACTTATATGATGTTCACATGCCACAGATCATAACTAGTACATGGTTATAGGTCACACTGCATGTGCAGGATGCTAAACTAAGATGTGCCTTGTCACAAATTCAAGATTCACAAAATGCATGTACTAGTAAATGGCCATAGGTCATAGGTTACACATATACTTACTAACCATGTCACAATCTGGGTCTTAAGGTCACAGTTCATCTGTTGGTAGACCACAGTTCATATACTGCATGCTAAATTCAATAAATGTGCATAAAGTAATTTGTGACCCCTTACAACATTACGCAAGACATACCTACTGCTGAACCAACTTCTGAATTGCCAGTTAAACGAGTTTCAAGGCCTGCGAAAATATTACAGTCTCCATTTGTAGCTATAAAAGGAAGTTATTCAAGCATGACGATATTGTTTTTTTAGAAAATTACAAAGGTCGCGTTGATGAAATTGTAGGTCAGCATTCATGGCTTGGTTCCAGAGAGGGTACAAACCACGAATCAAGTACGTTTATTTCGTATCCATTTGTTAGTTTATATCAATAACTTGTAACACAATAACTTACTTTTTCACATTGGTCACAGAAAAAAGTTTAACGATGAAGATGGTAGAATCAATCATGCTTTTGTTATTGGTTCGTGCCCAGTAGGTCATAAGTTCTGGTTCTACCAACTTATAAATTCAGAGCCATCTTTGACCAGTTTAGTATGATTACATTACTCTACTCATATAGGTCACATTTTCATTGTTAATTAGTCACAGAATGTATATACAGATCACAACACATAGTTATTACCTAATGTGGACAAATTGTAGTCCATAGTTCATAGTCACTGATCACAGATACATGGTTCATATAAACAGGTTACATTCCACATTATTGAGTTCTTCCCCTTTTATTGAAACAACACATGGATGCATGCTTTTATTACATTCGTTAGGTATCAAAACTTGGCAACAAAGTGAAGCTTAGAGCCACAACGACCGATTCCTAGTTTTAGAATAAGGTCAAAGACATATACCCATCTTTTCTAAAGGATCCCAATGTTCTAATGTCAAAGTCTAGCCTTATTAATGCTGTAACGGGTGACAGCCTTCCTTTGAGCACACCTTGGGCTGATGTTGACTACGTGTTCATGCCATTACTGCTCACCAACAAGTTGCTCACTGGATGCTTGGTTTGTTACAATTCAGAAGCCATAGGTTGATAGTGTTTAATTCGGCAGACAAAAGTTATCGTGACTGGAAAATTGTAAAAGGTATCGAACCATTTGTGAAAATATTGCATGCTTTAGTGAATAATCTTGGAATTTCAAAAAAGGACCCCGATTATATTGAACCCAGTTGCATGGAATTGAAGGTAACTGTCGATGATACCTTACCTCAGCAGACGAATGGGTATGTTTGTGATCAAGGGTACAATGTGTATAACTTTGAAAAAAATTCATTTGTAATATTTTGTCCTGTGTTGTTTTGCAGTCACAATTGCAGTATATTTGTGATTTTATATGCATTATATATCCTCCATGAAGGCAGAGAGTCCATTCCACATACATTTGATACTAGCAAGTGTAGAATGAATATTGTCACACTGCTGTACAAGCACCGGGAAATGTACGTAAAGAGGACGAGGTAGCCTATAACGGGGAAGAAGATTGTCATAGAATGAAAATAGACTGAAATATGTAAATGAAGTTGACGCTTTAGTTTTGTACATGTTACAAATATTAGTATTTTCTACCGAATGGAGGTGATTGTATTGAAAACTAACTAGTTGCTGTAAGATTTGATTTGCAATACATGAATGCAACATGGTTTTGCTCATAATATTGTATTTATTACGTATTATTGCAATATTTCCATGACAAAAACATTGCATTTCACAGATCTTTTGTCTCACATATGACACAGGTCACATGATACACAGCATAGTACTTGTGACCTGTCATATCACACAGGTTACAAGTACACAACACAAGGCATATCTCTGTTGAAGACGATCACATGTTAAACCACACAGGACACAAGTCACATGTTACACCACACATCATATATATTTGATGAAGAATATAGTCACATATGTCACTTTTTTTGAAAAGGTGGTCACCTATCTCACAACTCAGGTTACAGGTAGTTATGAGACACAATTCAATCGAAACAGGTATCCCATCTGACACATAACACATGTCTATTGGAGAAGGTTATGTGTTATGATAAATATGTCACATTTTATGGTTCGAATGGAAGTAGTAGTCACATATATGTATCTCATACAACAGGTCACATCTGGTTATCAAACATCTACAGAATTCAAACATAGGTCACTATTTCTTATCATAACAACTATGTAGATGTCGAAACTCAATTGCACTTGAAAACAAAATGGTCACGAGTATATTTCACTCTGCTATTTCAATGAATGTTTGAAATAAAAGAACATGAGATATCTATAATCTATTTGTGTTATCGGTTGAATTCTATTATCATTTGTGTTACTTTCCTATGTCATTCTAGTTTAATAGAACCACACTTGAGCATCTCTTACGGTTGTGACATTGTCCTCCACAATGACCACATTTCACTGTTAGTTTCTCTTCTCTGGACGATCTCTTCCTATGTTTAGTAGGTCTTCCAAAACTCCTTTTTTGATTAGGAGCTAACACAATTTTGGCTTGTACTTCTTCAGGCACTATCCATTCATTTTGGTTCCCAACATGATATATAGAATATTAATATGTATTCACGTAAGCATCTCTTGTGTAATAATAAAAACAGTAAGCATATGGATCTCTTCTTGTATTTGCAATTACAGCCAAGGCATGTGGACACGGTATCAAATCAACTTGTAGCATCCTGCATGTACATGTACGTTGTTCAATATCAATAACAAAGGTTGACTTTTCATCGTTGACAGAAAACACTGACTGGTTAGAAGGACATACCTGAGAAAATATAAAAACAGTTGTAATATTATGTCAAATTTATTATAAATATGTCACAGACATTTATCTTACGTCACAGGTTAATATATTAGGTCACATGCATTTATTTTCATTGCACAGGCTTAGGTCCAGATTACACATGCAAATGGTGCATACAAATATCTTCTATCACGGATGTACAGATCATGTCACATGTATTTATGGTGAGTCACACACATGAATTTTAGTGTCAGAGTAACGAAGTTACCCTCAAGTGCCTCAACTCTACACTTATTTTCCTCGTCTACTTCTCGTACTTGCTTGACAATTTCATGAAAGTTTCATGTATGTCATCTCTATATTTACAAAACCAAGATGTACAGTTTGCCGCAATGACTCTAGCAATGATACAATAGGGTAATTCTTGGTTGCCTTTGTCATAGCATTGACTGATTCTACAATGTTCGAAGTCATTGTAAAGTATTTGTTTGCTGGCATATAGATTTGTGACCAATTTTCCATTCCAATATCTGCTTGCAAACATAAAGCTTATTGATTGATATCATATAACTAACATAAGTGATCATTTTTGTGTATGTGAAAATGTCATCAGATGTAGTACACTATTAGGTAACCAGTAATCTTCTCATTCATTGTGTCTAGTCGTCGCATGTAATATTCAAATTCTTCCAATGTATAAGCACGGACAGCCGAATTGAATGCTTGTGTAATGTTTTCTCAATATTTTCCATAGTATGATTTCAAGTTTTGTAACAAATGATATGTACAAATACCATGAGAAGTCCCATGATATACATATTCTATTGCGTGTTTTATACTCTGTGACGGTCTGATACAAAACACAGTCCGTCTCTGTGCCCATAAGCCTTCTTAAAGTTTTTCAAAAACCATCTTCAAGATTTATCGTTCTCGTTGTCTCCAATTCCAAAAGCAAGAATATATATGCTGTTATTTGCATCTTGTGTACACGTTATAAAAGGGGTACCTCCATAATGACCATTCAAGTAAGTACCATCAACCACAACCACAACCACATGTCTACAATGCTCCCATCCTTGTATTAATGCACCAAGTGGCATAAAACAATATTTGAATCTATTGTAACTATCCACTTCGAGTTCTGTGACCATGTCGGGATTGTTTTGTTGGAGCATGTAGAAGAAGCTTGGTATTTTACCAAATGATTCAGCTGGATCACCCCTATTCATTCTCAAAGTTTGTTCGCGAGATCTCCAAGCTTTCGAATAATTCAAATAAACCTCGTAAGTATGCAACATATCACTGCATATATCATTTGGAGTATATATAGTACGTGACGATGTGTATTTATATTTAATGGTAGATGACACAACTGAAGTTGAGACTTGCCTGTGTGACCCCAACACTATATTTGATGGACATGTGTGACTACCAATCTTTCGAACCTTAAATAGATTTGTTTTACCCTACTTTGACGGTCTACATATCCAACTACATCGACCATGTGAACACTTCACAACATATTCTTTCTTGTCAGACCTTTCAACCATAAACTCAAACATATTCTGTATGACAAAAAGGGACAGGCTCAGTTTCAAAATAGTCTTATCATGGGGGACCCTTCCTTCTTCTACCTCCCTCGCATCAGCTACCAATACAACTATGACTTTAGTGTCACATATGTGACCCATTGTTTTAATTGATGCTTCGCATATGTCTGATACCATGTCCTGCAACGTACACAACTCACCACTAGAATGTGCATTAATTGGCAATGTGATAGATGTATTATTAATTTCTGCATCTGTAACATCAATGAATAATGGGTATTTGGCAGGTTCACATTCCATATCATTTTGTAAAATGTACGATAGGACATTATTTTCATTATTTATCCTGATTGGTGGCAAGTCATCATTCATCACATACTTCAATGAGAATGCTACCTTCATGGGATCCAGATCAAATTCTCTCATGATCGTGTCCACAAGTTGTACATAATTGTAATTGTGATTCACCAACACCAATGAAGATTGAGATCCATTTATTAAACATATGTGCAAGTACACCATTTCTGCAAGCTAAAATTAACATCAATACTNATCTAGCGGTAATCTGTGATGGGAAGTATTAGAGTCCAGTTAAATCTTCAAATACACACACACACACACACACACACACACCCACACCTGATGTTTGAATTTTCAAACTATAAACCTGTCTTTTGACTTGGGGTACACTATACATCTGGGTTGTGATTTTTTCCCTTTTTGAAATCAATGGAAATCAATGGTCTAAATTTTGTCGACATATAATTTGTAAACTAACTTTTTACAAATAGATTAATTCTTTCTAAATTGTATATTTACCAATGTGGAGATTAGGGCTCTTCATGATCTGGGTGCTTGAAGTAGCGGACCCGGGGGGCCCTGTAGAGTCAAGTGACCCGCCTTCCCCAAATTTTTGAGATTATCAATTTATTTTTATTTTTTTGATAAATCCTATTCGATATCGATTGAATCTAAATTTTAATCTAAATCAAAGTTAATAATTAATTTTAATTTTTTTTCATGAAATTCTTAACTTTTTATCTTTTATCAAAATTTACTAAAAATTTGATTTTAATCTCAGCCAAATCGGAGCAAATTAACAATAAATTTGAAAATTTTTTTTCTTTTCTCTTAATCTGTTTTACACTCTATTACACCACTTACCAAAACTTTAACTCTTCTAATTTTTTAAAATTTGTTTAAATTTTTTCTACAAATTATCACATCTACTACAAATTTTTATTTTTCAATCAAATTTTCAATTAATCAGAATCTAAATTTGCATTTTCTCCTATTCTATTTGTGTACATAGAATGTGTCTGAACTGATTATATCCAATCTAACTTATATTTAACGAATTTTATTTATTTGATTGAATATTGATTATATGTTTTTCCTATTGGTAACTTGAATTGATTAAAGTATTAAATACACAATAAATTTTTTAAGCATAAATATGAATTTTCTTGTGGTGAGTAAAATATTAATAAAATTCTTCGAAATCAAATGGATGAAAATTATGAGCAAAATATTAATGAAGAAATATTTTTTAAATGTAAATCTGCATTTTCTCGGATCAAATATAAATCATTCAAAAATCAATAATAAATTATTCGATTTGTACTGAATCTGATTGTCCTCTAATTAAAAATTTCTGCATCTGCCCCTGAAAACTTGGCTTTAGGCTACCCATAAATATGCTTGCAACCAATTTTCATGCACAAGAAACTATTCCTGGGTTTAATAACTTTTTCCCCCCAGTGATTTTTCATGTTTAAATTAATGTTTCAAGAGTCCATCCAAGCATTTAATTCCAAAAAAGAAAATTTATACAAGTTAAATGGGTGAAAAGACGTCGGACTGGTGAAAAAATTAATTAAACAAATGAAATAAATGTGTGAACTAATCAAATTTTGTAATGAACCAATCAGTTTAGAATTAATTTATTTGTACAAAGTTTGTTTACAGAGTTAGTTTACAAATAAAAAATGATGTTGTCAGCACAAAGTGTGTAAATCTAATTTGTACAAATAGCATGATTCATTAGTTTGGAAATTAAATGAATCGATCAGTTTTAATTGATTTTGACAGGTTTTAATTTTTTATTATTATTATTCTTTAATTGGAGTGTTTACTAATTCAATCCATTAGTTTGTTTCAATTTGATTTAATTTTGATTGTGCTAGTTTAAAATTTAAAAAGCCTGAGACTCATTCAGCATTGTACATAATATAGATTGAATTGAATATTGTATTTTTGTTTTTGAATGTGAAAATCATACCATTTTTGTACCTTGGCATTAAAAGTTTGAAACTTAAGCTATTGACACAAGAGTTGGCTATCAAAGCTTTAGTGAACAATGATTGTTAACTTTATGAATTAAGCCTCACGTACAGGTTTTCTTCATAGATTCCATATAGGGTGTTGTCATGATAGCATCTTATTTGCCTTTTTTTTCATCTTCCTTTGAAAATTCAACGAGTGTTATCTGTGAAATTCTTTTATACTTACAGCATGATTGTAATTTTAAAAATAGTACTTTAATTGAGGAGACTTCTAGGAAAATACCAGTCTCTTTCGTGTAAAATATAGCTTTTATTCATTGAAAGACAATCCTTTACTCCACAAACAGTCAACTCATTTTTGTTGATTTTCGCTCTAATTACAATAAATAAGACTTGCAAACAAGGTTCTTTCTCCTTCAATTATTAGTTTTTAATGATCTATTAGAAAGTATTTCATGCTCGATATACAGTATATAAGATTAGACAACATTAAAAAGAGAAATATTCGCAATCCAAACTTATAATCAAGTGAGAAGATATATAATTAGGATTATTCTACAGTTACAGGGGGTGGTTT
>NC_036250.1:15381572-15399455 GCF_002742605.1 Olea europaea var. sylvestris | reverse complement strand
AGCCCCCCCCCCCCCCCGCACAGTGAGGGGCCTGTAGGCACCCTGTGAAAGAATGCCCTGTACGCAGGGCATTCTCCATATAATTAAGAGTTTAGTTGGGAAATTGGGGTAAATGATCCCAAATTTTTGCCATGTTAGTCTTTTTGTCTAAATCTTGAAAAAGTGGAGCAATTGGTCCCAAACATTTTCATTTTTTTGCAAATGATTATTTTGGATGAATTTTGTCCAAAAAGACTGTTAGCTCTACACATGCACTGCAATTGTTCTTATTCTATTTTTTTTTATTTGAAGGAGCAATTTCGTCAAACTTAAAACAAAATAGATAAAAATAAATAAAAAGAAAAGAATTTAAAAATAAATAAATAAACAAACAAAAAGTTCATCTTTTGTCATCCACCCCTACTACGCCTTAAACTTATTCCTTTTACTCAATTTTTTTGCATATATTCTAAAGTTGAAGTTTAGTTAATTCTGCTCGTTTCTCTCTATTAGTTTAGGTAGATTTTTTACTATCACAAGTTCACACTTCAATAAGTAGAGATTCTCTTATTTTTTATTATTTCAACATTTAAAATTAAACTAAGCTATTTGTCTCGCATTAAAGGTTTAGTTCTATCAACTAAATGTCCTAAGGCTTAATCAATGTAATTGTGTCTTTCTTCACTTATTCTTGTTTTCTCTCTTTTTTTAAGCATATTCACATTTGCTTTCTATATAATCCATGTGTCAAGGTTTAGGCCGATGATTCCCAAGTCATTTGACCTTAGAATATCGAGTTCTAAACCCGTGTAGGCTTATTCACTCGAATTTTAAAGGTCCGAAAATATGTTTTTTATTAACTTCTCTCCCCCTCAATTTCTATACGATCCCTTTAGCGTGTTGCTCGCACGATAGACCTTCGCAGGGCATGGTGGCCTATCCACCGTAGGACGTGCGCAACCATCTTAAAAGCGGTTGAGTTGGTTTTGCTTTACACTGAAGATACAACACCAACTTCAATTGAAGATTCTAGAATTTTGTGGGTTTTTCCATCACATATTTTACTACCAATTTCTTGAACCTTCTTCATGAAAGAATTCTCTAGAAGATGAAGGCAACCACCATCACCAACATTATGGAATTGTGTAGAAGAATTAACCACATTCTTTAGCACCTAATATATACCCATATCTAGTTGCATTTTGTGTAGAGAGAAAGAGAGTGTAGTAAGTGAAAGAGAGAAAATATTGTGAGTGCTCCATTTCTAAATAATATAAGTGAGGATAGTGATCTCAGTGTGTATAAAAAATTGTGTAAAATTTTATCTTATCAATAAAAATTACTTTCTTTTGGTGTTTAAATTCTACAAATTGGTATCAGAGCAAGGCGGTCAAGGAAGGATTTTCTGAGCTTCTTGAATTCGTGCACAAAAGGAGTTTGTGAAACTTTTGTAAAGCTTGCTTGATTACAAGGACATAAATCAAGTCATGATGAGCAATCTACAAGCAGTAGGCGGAGTGAAGAAGCTTAATAATCAGAATTACACCACATGGCAAACTTGCATAGAGTCGTATCTCCAAGGGCAAGACCTGTAGAAAGTAATTGGTGGAAGTGAAGTAACACCGACAGAAGAGGTCAGACCTCTAAAGAAATGGAGAATCAAAGCGGGTAATACTTTGTTTGTTATAAAAATAACAATCGAAGAAGAATTGTTGAAGCACATAAGAGATAAGACTACACCAAAGGGTGCATGGAACACTTTGACCTCACTATTCTCAAAGAAAAATGACTTCAGGTTGCAGCTTCTGGAGAACGAGCTTCTCTCGATCACTCAAGGAAAATTAATTGTAAGTCAATACTTTAATAAAGTTAAATCTCTCTGTCATGAAATTTCAGAGTCTGGAATGAAAAGAATAATTATACATAGATTGAGATCTGAATTTAGAAGTTTTATCGCTGCAATACAAGGTTGGCCTGAGCAAACCTCATTAGTTAATCTAGAAAATTTGTTGGCCAACCAAGAAGCATTAACCAGACAAATGTTAGAGGTTTCAATAAAGAAAGAAGAGAAATAAGCGTTATATAATTATAAAAGAAGAGGTAGACCCCCTCAACAAAATAATAAAGAATTAAAAGAAAATAAACAAGAAGAAAGTTTTGTGACAAGGGGAGCCAAACAAAGTCACGACAAGAGAGGTCAGTCATCCAAGAGATTTCAACTGAACTATGGTCTGTGCTTTGTATGTGGAAAAAAGAGGCCATTATGTTAGAGATTGTCGATTCAAGAAAAGACCAACAGAAGGTAATATGGCAGCCTCTAATGAACAAGGAAAATATAATAGTGAAGAAAAGTGGGATGCTGTAGCATCGTTCGCAGAGCGAATTCAAGGGGGGAATGCAGTCAAATCTCCGAAGAAGAACTAGCACTAGCGGTGATATTTCCTGGTCAAATAAATTATGAAAATGATTGGATTGTCAATTCTGGATGTTCCAACCACATGACAGGCAATAAAAAGAAGCTGCTAAATACAACGGAGTACAAAGGAAGTCAAACGCTGGTAACTGTCAATAATTCAAGATTACCAATAGCTCACATTAGTAAGACAATTATCACACCTCGCTTTAGTCCTAGTCAAGGGTAGTTACAAGACGTCTATCATGTGCCAGGCATGAAGAAAAATCTCCTATCAGTAGCGCAGTTGACATCATCAGGTAACTATGTTCTGTTTGGACCAAAAGATGTCAAAGTGTATCAAAATATCGAAATTTTAGGCACACCAATAATGGAGGGACAGAGGAACCACCATCACCAACATTATGGAATTGTGTAGAAGAATTAACCACATTCTTTAGCACCTAATATATACCCATATCTAGTTGCATTTTGTGTAGAGAGAAAGAGAGTGTAGTAAGTGAAAGAGAGAAAATATTGTGAGTGCTCCATTTCTAAATAATATAAGTGAGGATAGTGATCTCAGTGTGTATAAAAAATTGTGTAAAATTTTATCTTATCAATAAAAATTACTTTCTTTTGGTGTTTAAATTCTACAAATTGGTATCAGAGCAAGGCGGTCAAGGAAGGATTTTCTGAGCTTCTTGAATTCGTGCACAAAAGGAGTTTGTGAAACTTTTGTAAAGCTTGCTTGATTACAAGGACATAAATCAAGTCATGATGAGCAATCTACAAGCAGTAGGCGGAGTGAAGAAGCTTAATAATCAGAATTACACCACATGGCAAACTTGCATAGAGTCGTATCTCCAAGGGCAAGACCTGTAGAAAGTAATTGGTGGAAGTGAAGTAACACCGACAGAAGAGGTCAGACCTCTAAAGAAATGGAGAATCAAAGCGGGTAATACTTTGTTTGTTATAAAAATAACAATCGAAGAAGAATTGTTGAAGCACATAAGAGATAAGACTACACCAAAGGGTGCATGGAACACTTTGACCTCACTATTCTCAAAGAAAAATGACTTCAGGTTGCAGCTTCTGGAGAACGAGCTTCTCTCGATCACTCAAGGAAAATTAATTGTAAGTCAATACTTTAATAAAGTTAAATCTCTCTGTCATGAAATTTCAGAGTCTGGAATGAAAAGAATAATTATACATAGATTGAGATCTGAATTTAGAAGTTTTATCGCTGCAATACAAGGTTGGCCTGAGCAAACCTCATTAGTTAATCTAGAAAATTTGTTGGCCAACCAAGAAGCATTAACCAGACAAATGTTAGAGGTTTCAATAAAGAAAGAAGAGAAATAAGCGTTATATAATTATAAAAGAAGAGGTAGACCCCCTCAACAAAATAATAAAGAATTAAAAGAAAATAAACAAGAAGAAAGTTTTGTGACAAGGGGAGCCAAACAAAGTCACGACAAGAGAGGTCAGTCATCCAAGAGATTTCAACTGAACTATGGTCTGTGCTTTGTATGTGGAAAAAAGAGGCCATTATGTTAGAGATTGTCGATTCAAGAAAAGACCAACAGAAGGTAATATGGCAGCCTCTAATGAACAAGGAAAATATAATAGTGAAGAAAAGTGGGATGCTGTAGCATCGTTCGCAGAGCGAATTCAAGGGGAGAATGCAGTCAAATCTCCGAAGAAGAACTAGCACTAGCGGTGATATTTCCTGGTCAAATAAATTATGAAAATGATTGGATTGTCAATTCTGGATGTTCCAACCACATGACAGGCAATAAAAAGAAGCTGCTAAATACAACGGAGTACAAAGGAAGTCAAACGCTGGTAACTGTCAATAATTCAAGATTACCAATAGCTCACATTAGTAAGACAATTATCACACCTCGCTTTAGTCCTAGTCAAGGGTAGTTACAAGACGTCTATCATGTGCCAGGCATGAAGAAAAATCTCCTATCAGTAGCGCAGTTGACATCATCAGGTAACTATGTTCTGTTTGGACCAAAAGATGTCAAAGTGTATCAAAATATCGAAATTTTAGGCACACCAATAATGGAGGGACAGAGGTTGGAGTCCATCTACGTAATGTCAGCAGAATCTGCATACGTAGATAAGAGTTGAAAGAATGAGACAGCAGATTTATGGCATGCAAGACTAGGACATGTGAGTTATCACAAGTTGAAGGTAATGATGAAGACGTCGATGCTCAAGGGTCTCCATCAACTTGAGATCAAAGATGACATGGTATGTGATGACTGTCAATATGGTAAAGCACATCAATTATCGTATCAGGAGTTAAGTTATAGAGCAAATAAACCATTGGAGATGAACATTCTGATGTGTTTGGACCTGTCAAGCAACCATCAAATTGAGGGATGCGCTACATGGTGACATTTATCAACAACTTCTCAAGGTATGTCTGGGTTTTCTTTATGAAAGAAAAATCTGAGACATTTATAAAGTTTAAGGAGTTCAAAAATAAAGTAGAAGGAGAAGTCGAAAATACGATTAAGTGCCACGCACGAATAATGGGGGAGAATATATATCAAGAGAGTTTTCCTAGTACTTAAGAGAACATAAAATACACTATCAACTGACATGTCCAAATACGCCACAACAAAATGGTGTAGTCGAGAGAAAGAATTGACACCTTGCTGAAACGTGTCGAAGTATGCTACACGTGAAGAATGTGCCAGGAAGGTTTTGGGCTGAGTATATGAGGACAACAACACAAGTGATCAACAGATTACCACAACCCAAGTTGGGGCTCATTTCACCATTCAAGAAACTGTGGAAAATGAAGCCAACGGTAAGCCACTTTTCGTGTCTTTGGTTGTGTATATTATGTTTTTGTACCTGATCATTTAAGGAGCAAATTTGATAAGAAGGCAATCAGGTACATATTTGTGGGATATGACAGTCAAAGAAAAGGATGGAGATGCTGCGACCCTACAACTGATCGTTGTTATACATCAAGGAATGTGGTGTTTGATGAAGCATCTTCATGGTGGACACCACAGAAAGTGGAGCTAACAGATTCAAATGAAATAGACAATAAATTGCAAGAGGATATCATGGAAGTACAATGAAGTCCTGAGAAAACAAAAGATGTAGAAGAATCAAGTGATGAGAAGGAGTCTACTGGCACAATACAAAGTCCTTGGCAGACAGGTGTACATTAGACAACACCCAAGGAGAAAAGGCCGAGTCAACAAAAAGAGGTTGAGGTAAACCCACAACCATAGTTGAGAAAATCAACTAGACAAAGAAAACCAAACCCCAAGTATGCTAATGCAGCAGTAGAAGAATATGATAATGCCAAAGAACCAGAAACCTTTGAAGAAGCAATCCAACACAAGGAGTGGAGAAAGGCAATAGAAGAAGAGATTATGGCTCTACCGAAAAATGAGACTTGGGATTTGATGCTAAAGCTTGATGGAGTAAAGCCCATATCTTGCGAATGGGTTTACGAAGTAAAGAAATTCCAGATGGATAAATTGAAAGATACAAACCTCGACTAGTAGCTCATAGATTTTCTTAGCAATATGGTCTAGATTATGATGAGAAATTTAGTCCAGTGGTAAAAATTACTACAGTAAGAGTACTTATAGCTTTAACAGTAAGCAAGTCCTAAAAGCTGTGGCAAATGGATGTGAAAAATGTATTTCTCCATGGAGAACTTGATCGAGACATATGCATAGAGCAACCAAAGGGATTCGAGAATAATAGAAAGCCAGGGTATGTTTGCAAGCTAAAGAAAGCTCTTTATGGATTGAAGCAGGCACCACGAGCATGGTACGGTAAGATAGTTGAATTCTTAGTTCAAAGTGGATACTCGGTAACACCAGCAGACTCTAACTTATTCGTCAAAGCACAAAAAGGAAAATTAACCAAAGTGCTAGTATATATGGATGATCTTATCATCACTGGAAATGATGAAGATGAAATCCAACGGACCAGAAGGAATCTATCAATGAGATTCCAAATGAAAGAGCTTGGAGAACTAAATCATTTTCTGGGACTCGAGATGGAAAGAACGAAAGAAGGATTATTCTTGTGACAACACAAATATAGCAAAAATCTCGACTGCAAACCAATATCGACACCAATTGAGATTAACTCCAAGCTATGTGTAGATGAAGGCAAGGATTTGGAGAATGCAACCATGTAACGAAAACTGGTAGGAAGCTTAATCTATTTGACGCTAACACGACCTGACATAACATATGCAATAGGGATAGCAAGCCGCTTTATGGAAAAGCCAAAGAAGCCACACCTTGAAGTAGTACGACGGATCCTAAGGTACATAAAAGGAACAATTGATTATGGACTATTTTATATGAAAAACAAGGATAGCAAGATTGTTGGCTATTGTGATGCGGACTATGCTGGATGTCGAGATACAATGAGATCAACAACTGGCTATATGTTTAATCTTGGGTTAGCTGCAGTATCATGGTGCAGCAAGAGACAACCAACCGTGTCCTTGTCCACTGCAGAGGCTGAATATAGAGTAGCAGCAATGACAGCTCAAGAAAATACATGGCTAACACAATTGACGAAAGATCTACAACAACCAGTAAGTTATGCAGTGGAATTATATTATGATAATCAATTAGCTATTAATATAGCAGAAAACCCAGTGTGCCATGCAAGAACTAAACACGTCGAAGTGCACTACCATCTCGTTAGAAAAAAAAAGTGCTAAAAGGAGAAATAGACTTGAAATACGTTAACACTGAAGAACAAGTTGTAGAAAAAAAAGAAAGAAAAAAAAAGAAAGGAGAATTAAAAGTTGGTATTGAAGAGGAGAATTAAAGATACAACACCAACTTCAATTGAAGATTTCAGAATTTTGTGGATTTTTCCATCCTATATTTTACTACTAATTTCTTGAACCTTCTTCATGGAAGAATTCTCTAGAAGATGAAGGCAACCACCATCACCAACATTATGGAATTGTGTGGAAGAATCAACCGCTTTCTTTAGCACCTATATATACCCATGTCTAGTTGCATTTTGTGTAGAGAGAAAGAGAGTGTAGTAAGTGAAAGAGAGAAAATATTGTGAGTGCTCCATTTCTAAATAATATAAGTGAGGATAGTGATCTCAGTGTGTATAAAAAATTGTGTAAAATTTTATCTTATCAATAAAAATTACTTTCTTTTGGTGTTTAAACTCTACATACACATCTTCTTCAGGATCGTGAGTTCAACAGGAAATACATGCTGAAGTTAGAAAAAACTTCCTTGTCTCATATGGTCAGTATGACCCTTTTAAGTATGCCCTCAATGCAAACGCATTTTGAATTTGCCAATTCTTATATTTACACTGTTTCTGGATGACCCATTGAAGGTAATAGGTCCATATAATAGAAATCATATTCATAGTTTTTGGGTCATGACGATAGAGTTAGCTTATATTTATCTAAAATCTTAAGAAAAATCCTATATAGTGTGAACAGCATGAGAAATTCCCACCAGCCAAGAAGCTAATTGAACATCAAAGTTCGAAGCTTCGTTCGTAACTTCCTTAGCAATGAAGTCGGGACTGGCTAGTTTGGTAATATTCACGGTCTTCATTCAGCTCGTGTCCATCGGTGTTCAAGCCAGCACTCGTCTACCATTTCTGATAAATACTCAAACTCTGGAACCATATCAACACGTCACCGTAACAGGTTAAAATGCTCTTGCCATCCCATTTTCATCGATTCGATTTCTGTTTTGTTTCTTGGAATCTTGGTATCAAATGACATGCAAGAATAAGGAGATGATGGACTTACTTTGTGCACTGAAAATGTTTATTTTGTGCATCTGATTCATAGGTTGTAACAATAACTGTGATATAGCTTGCTGTTATTGTGATATAAGAAAACGGCCTCCGCTTTGTGTCCAGTGCTGCAGAGAAGGCCTTTGATTCCTAGGTATGTGTCATTTCTTCATACATTTTTTCCCTCTCTTTACTAACACCTAAGTTACACGAAACCGAAACGAAATGCCACATGATACTTAAAAATGTTAGATTTTATAAAAGGAAGACACAAAATATTGTGAAAACGTTAGTACAAGAAATATTAATTAATTTTATAACTTAATAGCAAATTAAAAAAAGGTTATTTAAAATAATTCAAACTCTAATCACTTTTAAATTTATTTTAGTATGAGAATTAAAGCTAAATATTATGTAATACATTTTTGTTCAAACCTGAAGTCAAAAGTTCATGATAATATGCAATTCTTAATCCAAGTTATAAAATATTTTGATCGAAAGTTTCCTTAAGTTTATCGAATACTATTGAAATTTAACAAGTATTAGCTTATGCTTGGGAAGTGTTTATAAACATTTTAAATTATTAATATCTTTTAGCTAATTAATTTTCATCCACGCATTTTTAGGATCTACATTTCTCAACCAGTCATTTGAAGTGTCTTCCAAACATACTCTCAGAAAATTATTTTAGGGTTTCTATATTATTTTCTAAGAGTTTTGATTTTCGAAATGTACTCAAGAAAATGTTAGCACTTTAGAAGTTTCCGGGCATCCTTGCCCAATATGGAGATGACAGTAGTACAGTCTTGAAAAGATCCTTTCAAGAGATTAAGCGTTCCTTTCCATTTCTTCCAAATAAAATCGAGCATGTATCTTACACAGACGAGTATGAAAATCTAGAAGAACTAATTTGTATCTTTGAATTGACTGTCACTGTTTATGCAGGGTGATCTGCCAAAGAAGAAATAAAGAAATGCAGTTCGAGAAGAAAGCAATCGTGGATCAAACATGGGAAACATATTCTTGATTTTAGTCGCTTTTTTTTCAAAGTTTTACTCTTTAAGAAAAACTTAATTTAGACCAATAAAAATCAGGCCTGCAATTATTTTTATTTTTATTTTAAAATTTTCTTGTGTCTATTCCAGCATCAAAGAATAACCATGTTCTAATTAAACTACTAGTCTTAAAACAAGTGAATTGAGATTTTGTATGTCCATCCTTCGTGTTGTGTGGATTGTTTGGTTTGTTGGGTCCTAGTTGATTATCGAACAAACAATGTACAACCCTATCATAGTGAAAGTTAATCGCGACTTTTGAAGAATTGAGAAATTGGAAAGAAAAAAGTATACGTGACGTAGAACTTGTTCTTGAAAAACTAGAGAGTATTGAAAAATTGTAAGAGGAGGTGAAGAAAAGAGTATATTTATTTGTCTTTCTGCGATCTACTTGTGCATTCATTTTCACCGGTTGTTTTTGCATCAATCAGACGCTATTCTTATAAAATTAAAATTTATGTTGAGTGCCCGGTTGACTTTGTCATAATAGCATTCAGACGTAAGTTAGTTGTCCGTGCTTGATGCAACTCATGCAAGGGTATGGGAAAAGGGAATTAATTCTACAAAATGAAAAGGGTAAATTGCACCAGGTTTCCTCACCTTTGAAGGTTTTGACGAGGAATTCCAAATCTTTTATTTTTAACACCCGAAGTCTCCAACCGTTCAAACAATTATGCAAGTGTCCTTTGTAACAGAAACCGCCAGTTTAACCGTTAAAAGGTAAATTTTGAGAAAATAATTTTTTTACCCTTAGTTTGATTTAAATTTAAAAAATGAAGAAAAATGTAAATTACACCAGAAACCTTACAAATGTTTGCAATTAACATCCTTTTGTAATGAAAACATTCAGTTTGATAGTTAAAACGTCAAATTTTGAGTAAATGACTATTTTACCGTTAGTTTGATTTAAAAAAAAAAAAAACAAAAAAAAAAAGGAATAATAAATAAACATAAAATAGCCAAAAGATAAAAAATGGTAAAAAAACAATTACTCTTCTTATTTACACCACCCCCACCGTACACTACCTTACTCACCAGTCACCACTTCTTGTCGACCATCGTTGTCTAAACCTAAACCATCCACAACCACAACCACCAGCCTCCGTCGGTAACTTCGAAGCCCTTTCCCACGCCTTCTAAAAAAATGGTGCCCTCATTTTGACGTGCAAAAACCAGGGACCCCCGGCACTGGGTGAAAACCATTAGTCCAAACTTGTAATCATTGTATAATTGTTCAAAATCGTAGTATAAGAATTGAACAATAAGGGATCAAGCCTCAATGAAAATCATTACATGGGCATTGGATGCGCAGGCACGAACTTTTAGGCCATGCATGCGATGGCCTTCTTCTGTAGGAACAGAAGCAAAAAAATGTGTACTACCATACGTGTGCACGGTTGGTTACACTAGTGTCACAATTCTTGAAAAGATCCCAACTGTAGCAGAGAACATGTATCTTTTTGCAAAATGTGAGGATCTGGAGGTGAGGTGAAAAAGCGAGTCTGGGTTGGGGAGGTTGGTGAATAAGATAAAGATGCACGATTGGAGGCATAAACATGTGAATGATCGGAGAATAGAGAACTGTAAGGAATCCGAAGGCCAATTCGCGGCACATGGGTATGACAAGAAAGAAATCTAAGGTATGAAAAGGAGCAATCATAAAAGCACTCAATAAATGCATAATGAAGCAGGTACTAGGCACGAGGCTAGATAATTTGAAGCAAATAGCATAAGTATCCCTCAAAAGTTATATTGTGTAAATTTGTAAAGTTAGATCACCGATTAATGAGATTTGAGTGATCAAAAATGATAATAATGAAATGTTATTAAATGTATATACTTTAGGTGAAATTGAGAATATACGACGAGTTTCGTATATTAAAATACAGAAATCGTTACAAATTGTATTTTGATAAAATACAAGTGATGTTGACCCTCTTATAATTGCGAAGTTTCATAAATCATCCGATTAATTATCTGAATGTTTGAAGACGAGGGGCAACGTGGCTTGAGTCTTGGTCTTCGAGAATTTAATCGAAAATTTGATTTGTTCAGAACTTGAATTTTAAGGCTTGGACTTAGACTTGAATTTGATTTGATTTGAAAAGACTTTGATTTTCTTGAATTTGGTGTGAACCTGTTTAATTCGTATAAAATTTTGATATCTTGAGATTCACCACATTTCGATTTGAGAGGACTTCTTTCATTCCCCCGGCTTTGGAATTTCTTCTTTTTTCTCCTTACCTGTCGTATGGACTATTGGACCTATTTATAGGAGAAAATTTGTGCTAATTTTGGTAATCACTCAATTATATTTAATTAAAGAATGAAAAATTTAGTAATTATGATTTTTATTTATATGTTTATTTATTTTTTAAAAAGTGAGATGGGTTTTTAGGTTTATGGTCCTTTGTAAACTTTAATTTAATTGGGCTAATGATTTAAATCTAATTGCGCTAATGATTTAAATCGATCCAATCCATTTTATTTAATTTAATTCTTTATTTTTTTATTATGCAGGGTGATCTGCCAAAGAAGAAATAAAGAAATGCAGTTCGAGAAGAAAGCAATCGTGGATCAAACATGGGAAACATATTCTTGATTTTAGTCGCTTTTTTTTCAAAGTTTTACTCTTTAAGAAAAACTTAATTTAGACCAATAAAAATCAGGCCTGCAATTATTTTTATTTTTATTTTAAAATTTTCTTGTGTCTATTCCAGCATCAAAGAATAACCATGTTCTAATTAAACTACTAGTCTTAAAACAAGTGAATTGAGATTTTGTATGTCCATCCTTCGTGTTGTGTGGATTGTTTGGTTTGTTGGGTCCTAGTTGATTATCGAATAAACAATGTACAACCCTATCATAGTGAAAGTTAATCGCGACTTTTGAAGAATTGAGAAATTGGAAAGAAAAAAGTATACGTGACGTAGAACTTGTTCTTGAAAAACTAGAGAGTATTGAAAAATTGTAAGAGGAGGTGAAGAAAAGAGTATATTTATTTGTCTTTCTGCGATCTACTTGTGCATTCATTTTCACCGGTTGTTTTTGCATCAATCAGACGCTATTCTTATAAAATTAAAATTTATGTTGAGTGCCCGGTTGACTTTGTCATAATAGCATTCAGACGTAAGTTAGTTGTCCGTGCTTGATGCAACTCATGCAAGGGTATGGGAAAAGGGAATTAATTCTACAAAATGAAAAGGGTAAATTGCACAAGGTTTCCTAACCTTTGAAGGTTTTGACGAGGAATTCCAAATCTTTTATTTTTAACACCCGAAGTCTCCAACCGTTCAAACAATTATGCAAGTGTCCTTTGTAACAGAAACAGCCAGTTTAACCGTTAAAAGGTAAATTTTGATAAAATAATTTTTTTACCCTTAGTTTGATTTAAAATAAAAAAATGAAGAAAAATGTAAATTACACCAGAAACCTTACAAATGTTTGCAATTAACATCCTTTTGTAATGAAAACATTCAGTTTGATAGTTAAAATGTCAAATTTTGAGTAAATGACTATTTTACCGTTAGTTTGATTTGAAAAATAAAAAAAACAAAAAAAAAGGAATAATAAATAAATAGAAAATAGCCAAAAGATAAAAGTGGTAAAAAAAACAATTACTCTTCTTATTTACACCACCCCACCGTACACTACCTTACTCACCAGTCACCACTTCTTGTCGACCATCGTTGTCTAAACCTAAACCATCCACAACCACAACCACCAGCCTCCGTCAGTAACTTCGAAGCCCTTTCCCACGCCTTCTAAAAAAATGGTGCCCTCATTTTGACGTGCAAAAACCAGGGACCCCAGGCATTGGGTGAAAACCATTAGTCCAAACTTGTAATCGTTGTATAATTGTTCAAAATCATAGTATAAGAATTGAACAATAAGGGATCAAGCCTCAGTGAAAATCATTACATGAGCATTGATGCACAGGCATGAGCTTTTAGGCCATGCATGCGATGGCCTTCTTCTGTAGGAACAGAAGCAAAAAAATGTATACTACCATGCGTGTGTACGGTTGGTTACACTAGTGTCACAATTCTTGAAAAGATCCCAACTGTAGCAGAGAACACATATCTTTTTGCAAAATGTGAGGATCTAGAGGCGAGGTGAAAAAGCGAGTCTGGGTTGGGGAGGTTGGTGAATAAGATAAAGATGCACGATTGGAGGCATAAACATGTGAATGATCGGAGAATAGAGAACTGTAAGGAATCCGAAAGCCAATTGGCGGCACATGAGTATGACAAGAAAGAAAATCTAAGGTATGAAAAATGAGCAATCATAAAAGCATTCAATAAATGCATAATGAGGCAGGTACTAAGCACAAGGCTAGATAATTTGAAGCAAATAGCATAAGTATCCCTCAAAAGTTAAATTGTGTAAATTTGTAAAGTTAGATCACCGATTAATGAGATTTGAGTGATCAAAAATGATAATAATGAAATGTTATTAAATGTATATACTTTAGGTGAAATTGAGAATATACGACGAGTTTCGTATATTAAAATACAGAAATCGTTACAAATTGTATTTTGATAAAATGCAAGTGATGTTGACCTTCTTATAATTGTGAAGTTGCAAAAATCATCCGATTAATTATCTGAATGTTTGAAGACGAGAGGCAACGTGGCTTGAGTCTTGGTCTTCGAGAATTTAATCGAAAATTTGATTTGTTGAGATTTGATTTGTTGAGATTTGATTTGTTCAGAACTTGAATTTTAAGGCTTGGACTTAGATTTGAATTTGATTTGATTTGAAAAGACTTTGATTTTCTTGAATTTGGCGTGAACCTGTTTAATTCGTATAAAATTTTGATATCTTGAGATTCACCGCATTTAGATTTGAGAGGACTTCTTTCATTTCGCCGGCTTTGGAATTTCTTCTTTTTTCTCCTTACCTGTCTTATGGACTATTGGTCCTATTTATAGGAGAAAATTTGTGCTAATTTTGGTAATCACTCAATTATATTTAATTAAAGAATGAAAAATTTAGTAATTATGATTTTTATTTATATGTTTATTTATTATTTAAAAAGTGAGATGGGTCTTTAGGTTTATGGCCCTTTGTAGACTTTAATTTAATTGGGCTAATGATTTAAATCTAATTGCGCTAATGATTTAAATCGATCCAATCCATTTTATTTAATTTAATTTTTTATTTTTTTACGTCTATAAATGTTCCCTCAAGATTTATTTATTTATTAAGAAATTAGGGCATTTTTGATCGGCTGAAATGGAATATTTTCCATTTTCAATAAAAAAAAATTGCATGTTTGATGGCAAAATTTTTTCATAGAATTTGTTTTCTTTGTACAACCCTTTTATGGACCATTTTCCATCTTTTTAATGAAAATATCTTCCCATGGATTATGTGGTTTTTAGTTTTCTAGGTTTTTTTTTTCTTTTTTTTTTTTGGTGCAATTGATACAAATTTTATCCCAATTGTAATAAATTTTATCCTTTTAATTGACAATTTTCATAAAAAGAAAGTCAAACGAATACTAAAAGATCTAAAATTTCAATTTTTTTAGGTGCAAAATTTTCCTTATCAAACACATTTAATTGAAAATTCCCAATAAAACAAGTTTTATGCAACTCAATTCCCTAAAATTAGTTTTCTTTCCACCCAAATTTCATTCTTGTAATCAAATGGATCATTAATAAATCTTGATTTTCAATTTTTTTCTCAAACTTCCTATTAGTAAATTAATACAGATGGAACATTTGAGAACAAAATGTGAATTTGATAAAATTCTTATCCTTCAAATAAGATTTTTTTATTTTTTTATTTTGGTCGAACTTCGATTATTTATTTATTTTATTTAAACAGGTTTTTTTATGTTTCATGATAAGTTGGGTTGAATGGAATCCTACACTTACCTATTTATATGAATGCATTATAAGATTTGAAAACAAATTGATTAAATCTTGCAGACAAAGGTAAAGACAATTTTTTTACTTTTTTTCTTTTTCTCTCATAATATTTTTTCCTTGGTTTCCGCTGTAGCAAAAACGTACGGCAGAAACCAATAAACCAATTCACTAATTGGTTTTTGCACATGGCAGAAACCATTGAATCAATGGTTTCTTGGTTTCTGCTTTTTGCAGAAATCATTTTCATTTTATTTCTTTTTTCTTATTCTTTTTTTCTTTCAACTTGTCTTTCTTTTTTCTTTCTTTTTCCTTGTTCTAGTTTTTTTTTTTTGAATAGTTTTTTTATTTCAATCCTTTTTTTTTTTGTTGATTATTGTTGTTTTGACAAAGTTGAAACTAACATTTTTCATTTTCAGCGATTCAACTTTTTGGAATGAGAAAAGAATTTTGAGGTTCAAGATTTTCTTTGTGTAGTGGTTAAATTTTCGTGCCACAATTATTTTATGAGTTCAAAATTGCATACATTTTCGTGTACATTGAAGACCAAAGACTGCCACTTTTTACCATCCAATGCACTTTTGATTGGGGACTAAGGATCTTTTTCTTTGACTGTCTGAGACACTTTGTGTTGAGGACCGATGACCTGTTCTTTCAACCGTTCAAGACACTTTGTGTCGAGAACCAATGACTGGCACATTCGACTGTCCAAGACACTTTGTGTCAAGGACCAAGGACCTGTTCCTTCGACTATCCAAGATACTTTGCATTTGGGACCCAGGACTGGCTCCTTCAACCGTCCAAGGCGCTTTGTGTTGAAGACCAATGACATGTTCCTTTGACCGTCCAAGAAACTTTGTGTTTGGGACCAAGGACTGGCTTCCTCGACTTCTACGGCATTTTTTGTGTGGAAGCTGGAAGCTACTTACATATTTGGGAGACTCGTGATTTTAGACAATAAACGAATTTAAAAGGTTTACTCCCCCAATTTTGCTAATTTTTTTGCCAGCATGACTAGAACAAGTTTTAATATAAAGTATACTCTGACATACACGAAATTGTTGAGCTTAAAAATCAAGGCAAAAGTTATCTACATTTCAAAGATACTGATGTGCAGTTTCATGCCCAGACTGGCCTACGAGGTGAACTTAAATTTAGCATCCACAAGACAACGATAGATCGTTCTCTTGACCTTCTGGAGCCATTGTCGAAATATGCCCCACCATTAGTGAATGTCACAAAAGTTTGAATACTAGCAAATCCAACCGTTCTAGCAGTCATCTTCCCTTTTTGTATCTTTCGCCTCATCATTCCTATAGCATAAAGTGCATCCCAAAGGTCGTAATTTGTGAGAGGATTGACAATAAAGACATACGATGGGGAAGTGCATTAGCCAGTCGATGAGAGATTTCTTTTCTTCCTAAATTTTAGGAGTAGTGTTTATGGGTCCAAAAACTTCTACTCAAGAGGAATCTTCGCGAGTTAGCTTTTGCAGTCGGTTCTGCTACAAAAGATTACCATCATCCAAACTCTATCTATAGAGCTCTTTGTGAGATTGGTGTCTAGAGACCAACACCATTGTGACTGCCAATTGTGAAATTGACATTTATCTTTGGGACATCCGCGAGATAAGAGGGCTTTCGATCATGGGTTATTACTATGAGAAAGTAGTCTCAAACCATTTAGAGTTGACAAATCATTTTCACAAGTCTTGTCTGTACCTCTTTAATATTTTTGCATTGATCGCTAATGTCAATGAATCTGATTCGGTTACTCATAAAAATTGGATTTATTTCTGGTTTTACGAGAATGGTTGTGACCAAAATCCCGACAATAGAAAAACTATAAGAATGCTATGAATTTGAATTCATTCAAGAGGCATCATCAAAGAGTATCGAAGGAAATACGGAGGCCCATGGTGATAAACAAGCCGAGAGATATTTCTTGTAGGGATCAGCGTCATTGGAGTAATTTGTCAGTATCTCTACTATGGAAGAGGAAAAGGAATTAGAGATAGCGGCGTCGTTTCGTTCTTCCATCAGGGGACGAATGTATAAGAGTTAGGACTTTTAAAGAATATTCTAGGATGGGAAGTGGGTAAACTTACGGGCTGATTCTACCCATATTAGCGAGCATTTATAGAGGGCTTACACGAACATCTAACCATCAGACGAACCCAAACCTGACTCAATTTCACATTCATTTCCTGGATATTTTCTTTATGCTTATGCCACGACTTATTTTGTCCGAGGTGTTTATGCTCATATGGACAAGAGTTATTCTATCCCTACAATTCGAAGATATGCTGGCACTCTGAATGCTTTCCAATCTTGGGAGAAAAATGTTGTTGATTATTGGGACCTTATCCGCTGAACTATAGACGCCAATAACTTTTGTTGGAATCCATTACCCCTATTATCTCATCTTAATGTACGTGTGGATTACCAACATGCTCACGAGATATTTCAAAATTCATAATGAGTATTCGCTCTAGAGATCGAGCATCCCAAACACCAAGAAAAACCTTAATTCTATAAGATGAAAGTTCTAGAGATCAGGTATAGTTTTTTTTTTTTAACATACTAATTGCATTTGATTTTCTACACATTTTTCAATTTCAGGCTCCTCCTTCTCAAATATACAAAATCAAACAACTGGTAAAATAAGACCACTTCAAGCTATTCCGAGTCCTTCAAAAGGTAAAGTTAGAGCTTCTCACATTAATATCAGTCTCCCGAGCATACCATCAAATGATGGATTTTAGACATGTCGTCTAGAACACGAAATGTAG
>NC_036250.1:15322527-15381528 GCF_002742605.1 Olea europaea var. sylvestris | reverse complement strand
CTTGTTTTTGTTTTTTTTTTTTTTTTTTTTTTTTTTGAGATGGTACTTCATTTTGTAGGTTTTCGAGCGTCCCTGAAGGACTAAATTTATCCATGAATTCAAATTTTTTGCAACATCAAACTGACAAGAATGACTGGAGAATAAATGCACTTCAAGAAATAGATGATATTCATGATTCTCACAACCCTCTTTGCAAATATTCGAGCACCATCAATAGAGGTACTTTGGTGCTTATCATGGACAATTTTATTAATGAAGATGAAGTAAATTCAGGGACTGTAAAAACTAACAATTTAGAGATCAATCAAGAAGTCCCTATCATTCCATCTTCGTTGGCTTTAGTCAGCATCTCGCCTTCAAATACAAACAATCATCAGGCTGCACAAATTTGCTCTTTCATGTTTGGTCCTTCGCTCAGAATTACCCAAAATCTCCTTATTTGAAGGCTGCTCTGCAGGAAGCCATGACTAATTACCTTCAAAAGTGTTTTAAGGACATTTTGAAGCATGGATTCTCCAACATCCGACCTTGGTAGGATGAAAATAATTTAATTCTTCAAAGCGTGATTACCGGTTCATTCCACGCAGACCCAATGCCTTTGATAAAATGTATGGATTTGCTTCTGAAAGAAGTTGACTCTTACTTATCTAAAAAAAAGCAACACTTGAATTGTCCAATCGTTGAAGAAAAGGCTAAGCAGTTGAAACTTTTGAACATTCGGCTGGAAGTAGAGGATTCCGCTTGTTCTTCACTGGAAGGTAAAATTAGTTAGCTAACCTTTGAGTTAGACAGACTCCGTGATGAACTTCAAGCCCATCAAGAATAAAAGAGTATGGTTGGCACTACGACGGTGGCATTGGAGGAATCACAAAATAGAGATATCACTAGCATAGCATTCATTGACCAGAAAAGGAAGACCCTTGAAGATAGTTTCCTACAAGTGATCAATGGCGAGTAATCTTGATAAAGTCAAGAATTTCTAATCCTTTTTTAAGACCATATCGTATGAATTTTGACTTGCTATTTTTTTGGATAAACTTTTCTTTTTCGTTTTTTTTACTGAAGAACATGGTGAACAAATTAAATGAATTTATTCATCGTGACTAAATATGAATTTATAATTTATCCAAGCTGTCTACGTACCCAAATGATATCAAGTCGAACGTAGTTCATTAAAAGAACACAATTTTTTTTACAATAAAAATTTTAAAAAAATAAAGAACTTTAGGTGTAAAAACACTATAAAAAATTTTCATTTATAGGCCTAATTTGCAGTCCATCTTAGTCGACGATCTTGTATGTTCCATTAGTGAATGCATGAGTAACAAGAAATAGACCATCTTATTTAGACTAGAATTTGCCACCTGTTTTTCTTGTGATTATGGTCGGCCTCCGCACGAAAAGTACCAGATCTCCAACTTAGAGCTGGCAACTGTTCAGTTCGGGGTGGGTTCAGTCAAAACCATCACTGAACCACCAATTTTTTTGACATACCATAACCGCACCATAATCACGTAAGTCGGTTTCGGTTCAGTTCGTCTCGATTCATGGCGGTTAATAACCATAAAAATAAATTATTTTTCATAGGTCCAGTGTTCAAATTTAAAAAAAATATATTTATGAAAAAAATTAACACATGATAGTTATCAACTAATAGTCGGTGAATTATATTGGAGCACTTCAAACAATTTACGTTGTTGATTACTTAACAGATCAAAATTGTACAAATCGTCGATAGAGGGTATGTTTGTAAGAAGGCAATGATTTATGGTACCAAAGGTGATGTCTATGTTACTGATGACAAAATCAAGAAAGGCAAAGACTATACTTAATTTCAAGGCAATCCGGATGCCTACAACTAATCAAATGATCAAATTTACAGTAAGAAAATAGGCTTTTTGAAATTGAAATTGTTGATTGAGTTCGCTTCAAGAGCGAGTGAGTTGATAACTATCATGCGTGACTCAAAAAGAAGAAAAAAGGCCTCTGTGGAGTTTGCAAAATTAGATATTTTTTTAATGATGTTTTGCATTGGATTACTATTTAGATGGAAAAAGTAAATTTAACGGATAATCGATTCGGTTCGAGATGATGGCATAAATACCATACCCACACTACCCCAAATCGGGTCATTAAAATCAAATATCATATCCGCCCCATTGCACCATCGGTCCGATTTTTTTCGCCTTGTTCGGTTCGATTAACCGTGATTTTTGGTTTTGACGGTTCAAATTGCCATCCCTACTCCAACTTGAATTAATCTTGGTTACATTTTTGTTAAAGGACTTCGTCATTCAAGCTTGATAGAAATCCAAGTGCATTTACACTTCTAACCTCTTCTCATCCAAAGTTTCTAACTATTCCAATTGAAGACAAGCATTTTCTTTAGTTGTCAAACCTTATTGGATGACAATTTGAAGTGACGGAATTCGACACTCCAGAGGAAGTACAATTCTCACCCCATATATTAAGGCATAAGGAGTGGTTTGTATCGGAGTCCGATAAGTAATTCGATAAGCCTATAAGACTTCGTCTATTTTTTCATGCCAGTCTCTTTTTGATTTGGAAAAAACCTTCTTTAGCATACTACACAATATTTTGTTAAACGCCTCTATCAATCTGTTAGCTATCGCATTGTATATGGACGAGTTGTATTGTTTGAATCCAAACTTTGCACATAAATTGTTATGTGGCTATTGCAGAATGGTTTGTCATTATCAGTTATGATATGCCACGGGATACCATATCAATAAATGATTTGGATACGAATAAATCTATGACATTTTCTTTCTTTACTTCCTTCAATGGCATGGTTTCAGCCTACTTAGAAAAGTAGTCGGTCTCGGAGAGGATATATGCATGCCCGGCTGAAGACTTTGGAATTATAGGTCCAATTACATCAAGACTCTATGCATCGAATGGCCATGAAGCTACTGTCCGATGTAATAGTTCCGGAGGTTGATATTTAAAATTTACATGAACTTGGCAAGCTTCGCATTTTTTAACATAATTCATGGAGTCTTGTACCATAGTTGACCAGTAATACCCCATCCTCTTTATTCAAAAATAGAGTTCGAGTCCAGATTGATGGACATCACAAATTTCAGAGTGGGCTTCTTTCACGACCTATGTTGCTTCATCATTACTTAAGCATCGAAGGAAAACTCCATCAAATGATCGTCGATAAAGTATTCCCTTATAAAAGACAAAGCCGAAGGTATGCCTCTTGATTTTGGTTTTTTACCGTTGATTATCTGGTAGCTTTTGATATTGAAGAAAATCAATTATTGATTGTCTCCAGTCTTGTCTTTTATCATCTTCACCTACTTCGACACTATTGTTTTCTTCCAAATTACCAGGCAGAAACGATGGAAGCACCCATCTTTAAGCAATTGATATAAAGTAGGAGAAATCTTCATCCGACCTAGCTAAAACAGCGGCCAAATTAGCTAAGGCATAATCTTTCCTATTTTCACTTCTCAGGATGAATTTGATTTTTACCAAATCAAATAGTCTCATAAGCATTGACGTATATTCATGATATGGCTTCAAATATGAATTACGGACTTTATACTCTACTAAAAGCTGGATGATTATCAATTTAGAATCTCCAAAGACTTCCAACTGGTGGATATCCATATCTAACTCCATCTCAAAACCAAGGATAAGGGCCTAATATTCTACTACGTTATTTGAACATTTCTCTGTTAAGCAAAAGAGTAAGGTATAACAAGATCATGAGGAGCGATAAAGACTACTCCTGCTCCGGCACCATAACTTTAGGCTACCACATCGAATTATAGCGTACATGATGGTATGACTTCAGTAAATAAAATTTCTTCATTGGGAAGGTCTTCCTGAAGTTCCTGTTTCGCTGGAATTGGATGGTCAGCAAGGAAATCCGACAAAGTTTGTCCTTTAATGGCTTTTATGGAATGAATTTGATATCGAACTCAGACAACAGCAGTGCGCATTTCCAATACTTCTAGAAAGAATTGGCTTGAACATTATGTACCTCAATTGATCAATCTTTAAAACAAGATTGATTGTGTGTGATAGCATATAATGTCTCAATTTTTTAGCCGTGAAAATTAATGTAAGACATATATTTTCAATAGGTGAATACTTCATTTCAGCGCCTATCAGTGTCCGGCTTAAATAATAAAGCGCACTCTCTTTTTCTTTATCATTGATTTGGTTAAAAAGTGCTCCTAGAAAATATTCTTGTGTTGCGATATAAAGAGTCAACAGCTTCCCTGGAATTGGAGCTGTGAGTACCGGTGGACGAGACAAATATTGTTTAATGCTTTGAAAAGCATTTGGACAATCATCGTCCCACTCAAATGGTACACATATCTTCACCAATTTGTTGAATGGATGAAAGAGTTCGACAAGGTTAGAGATAAATGTTCAAATGTATGCAAGTTTTCTTTGAAGACTTTTCAACTCATGCACACTTCTTGGCTCTAGCATGTTGATTATGACGTCAATTTTTGATTAATCTATTCAGTGTCCCAGTGTGGAACAACAAAATCGAGAAATTTTTCAGAGATGACGCCAAATGTACATTTCAACGAATTCATCTTTAGTTGATGTCTTCAAAGTCTTTTGAAAATATCTCGTAAATCTTGTAAATGATCATCACGTCTCTTTGTTTTAAGAAAAAGATCATCTACATAGCATTCCACGTTTTTATGCAGTATGTCATTGAAAATCTTTTGCATTGCATGCTGGTAGATTGCCCCCACATTTTTTAATCCAAAACGCATAACCTTATAACAATATATGCCTTTAGGGGTGCGGAATGATGTAAGCTCCTTGTCTTTTGGATTCATTCGTATTTGGTTGTATCCAGAAAATTCGTCTATAAAAGATAAGACTTCATACCCGAAGTTGCAACCACCATCAACTATGTTATTGAAAGTTGAAAATCTTTCGAACATCCTTGATTCAGATCTCAAAAGTCAATGCAGATTTGTAATTGCCCAATCTTCTTTTTGACAAGAACAATGTTCGTGATCCATGTTAGGTATTTCACTTCGCATATGAATCCAGCTTCAATAAGTTTGTTGACTTTCGCTTTTATTTGAGGAATTAGTTCTAGACGGAATCTTCTTTGAGGTTGCTTAATTGGTCGAACTCATGCCTTACTGTAAGATGATGCACTACAACCTTAATATCTAACCCTAACATTTTCTTGTAATACCATGCAAATATGTCTTTATATTCCTGAAGCAGATGAATGTGCTCGGATTCCTTTTTTATTTTATTGAAGAAGGCTTTTACCAATACTGGTCTCGGGTCTTTTTCGGTCCCCAAGTTCAATTGTTTCAAGTCATTCACAGTAGATTGCCCCTTTCTTCAAATATAGGTGAGGCTGGTTCAGGTTCATTTGTTGTAACAGAATTTTCAGACTCAGGTTCTGAGTTAGGAGCTTCTTTGAAAGCTATGTGATTGACAGACTTCTTCCTTATCTTCATTATCCTTTAGGATGGACGACATTTTTGATGTCTTCATCTTCTTCTTGATTGTTGAGGTTTCGGACTTGGATCAACAGTTTTATTTCCAAGTTGAGAAAATGCATATTGTCTTTGGGATAAAATTTGGAAAGCTTGTGCATTTCTATCAATTTGGGTAGAAGAAGAATGATCTTCACTTAACCTTTGGAAGACATAGGCTTTACCTCTTATGTCGACCAATGGGGAGGGTTCTCTTTTTAACCTTTTAAACATCAAAACTCTGGCATTCTCATTTTCATTTCGATCGAATAAAGGTCTTGGTTGTTCTGACTTCTCCTCTACAACTTCATAAATTTAAATCATGATAGGGTTTGAGGAAACCTTCTTGACCTTAATCTTTTTCGATGGATTGGGATCATATCCTAAACCAAACATGGGTTGAGACACCAGGGCTCCGTCAGAATTAGAAATGACACGCTCACTTGAAATGACAGCATTAAGATCACCTAATTTTTGGGGCTTTTCTTTTTCAAACCCGGCATTTTCAAACAACTTTTTAACTTGAGGATTATAACATCCTTTGAAAGTCTGTTTTGATTCAGAAGCTCCTTCAGTACTCAACACTTCTCATTTGGACGAGCTGAAAATACATAGCTTTGATATGTTTGGAATGGATGTTGAAACTTTCGATACAGATTTACATTCTTCCGAGACCGTCATAAGTTGATGGGACAAAATCAATTTTAGAATACTAAGTATTGAAAGCGTTAACTCTTTTCTCAATATCTCAACATCAGTTGATTCTATTTGAGATTTTTTGCCTTTAGAGAAGTCTTCGGATGTAAAGTTTGACTTGTCTTTGATAAGTTAATGAGATTTAGCAACACTAGACACATCTGATCATCTACATCTTCTTTGATTTTGAATCCAAACATGGTCAACCCTGTAGAATTACACTCTTCATCTTCCATGTAAAATTTGGCATCATCGAAATGTGATTCTTTTTCAAGGAATGGTTTAGACTCAGCTACCACACATTGAACTTTTCCATCTCAGTTATATTTGAAGCATTGGTGCTAAGTTGAAGGTACTACTCCTATTTCATGTAGTCAAACACTTCTAATGAGTAACTTGTAAGATGTTTTAGCATCAATGATATGGAAGAGAGCGGAGGAAATCAACTCTCATATTTGTAGCTTCAGACGAATCATGTCAATGGCTCGCTGACTCTTCTGGTTAAGTCCTTGAATAATGATTTTGCTCCTGGATAGATCACTCACATTAATTCCAATTTTCTTCATTGTGTTAACTGACATAATGTTCACAGCAGATTCATAATCGATCATTATCCGATTTATCCTACATTCTTGAACATAACCGCTGACATACAACAACTTGGCTGTAAATCTTTATCGTCAAATATTATGGAGGCCATACAATCTTGTTGAGTTGTGGATTCAATATGTTCTAAGACTTTGCCTTCATATTCTTTCAAATCGATCAATGCTGCGATCAAAGTCATTTGATCATCAAAAGGAAGACTAGTAGGCTCTACTAAACTCCTATTGACAGGAATATTATTGTTTCATGAAATAGTTTTCTTATGTTTAAAAGTCTGCCTTGATACATTTTTAGTTTCATTTCTCTCCTCCACATTGATAACATTGGAGGTAAGATATTCCTTATCAAAGAAACCATTGGGAAAATAATCATCCAGGGTTGGAAGTCTAGGAAGAACGCATGAAGCTGCTTCTACCCCCGTTGATTTAGTAGATACTCTTGACTTGGCTTTAGGCCTTCTTTCTTAGTCCTGATTTCTTATCATAAACACTAGAACTTGGAAGTTGTGGAGCCTTTCGACGACTTTTTTTCACAAGGGTTCATGCCCCCTGATCTTCTTCTAATGTTTTCTCTTTAATGGGTTGAATTTTTATACCCAATTCCTCCAACTCTATTCCTACAAGAGGTGAAGAAGGTAATATTTTACTTGTTTTGTTTGACATTACATTCGATATTTCTATTTCTTGCTTATGAAAGTGGACCAGCCATCACCAATCTCATCTTCGGACTCTAAATCAGAATTCCAAACATCCAAATCACCTGTCATAATTTCATAAAAGGTTGGACGATTGGGTGCGCTTGGTCCATCCATCCCTGGATAGACATAACTGATAGTGATTTATCCTTCTACTTTAAATTCCTCTGGGATAGCTCCTTCTAAAAGTTGAGGTCCAAACTTCTCAACCCAGGATTTACAGGCATTGTGTACATTAGAAAATGTTTGTTTCTTCCCTAAAATGGGAATTGGATCAAATGATCCAAACGAAACCATCTACCAGACGGTTGTTAGGTTCTCTCATGTTTCAAATTTGATCTTATTTTCTTTAACCAGGCGAACAATAAGATCTTTCAAGACGAAACATTTTTCCACTGGGTGGCTAATGATTTTGTGAAATTTATAGTATTTAGGATGATCGACCTTACCAGCTTCTTCGGGTCTTTTTGGCACTGGAAGTTCAATTATCTTCTGTTCAAGGAGCTGATCCAGAATTCCAGAAACTTTAGAATCTGAAAATGGGTACTCCTTTCTTTCGAGTTCTTTCAAAGTAACATGAATTTTGCTTTGGACTTATCCTTGCTAGGTCGAACTCTGGCTTCGATTTTGGGTTTGAGCTCGGCCTCTGGAAGGCTATCTTTGCAGGAACAATAGAAATAATCATAGCTTCTTTGGATTTACCTGCCTTGACGTCCTTCTTTATTTATTTCGTAAGATCCTTTTTATCACGTGGATCACTTGGTATGTAACTCTAATGCCTTGCAATTTGGAGCTCTAGGTTATGAGCACGTGTCGTCAATTCTTTGAATGAGTGAGACATATTTGCTTGGAGATTTTAGAGTAATCCAATGCACGCCTTACACACACATGTCGATGGAAGATGTTTCGCTTATTCATTCTTAGCAATTACGAACGAGGTTCCTCCAGCATTCGATGTACTCTACAACAGGCTCTTCTTTACTCTGCTTCGTTCGAGCAAGTTCTAGAAGGCTGACAGTTCATCGGGTGCTGTAGAAGCATGTTAGGAATTCTTGCTCGAGTTGATCCCAGCTATCGATTGACCCAGTTGGTAAGTCTTGTACCATTCAAACATGGCACCTTAGAGGGAGCTAAGAATTGCTTCACCATGGTGTTATTGTAATTGCCCGCATTGTTACACATCTCGATAAATGAGCTACATGTTGCTTTGGGTTGCCCTTTCCATCAAAACCTTGAAATTTTGGAGGTTGTTAACCGAGTGGCATCTTCATTTCGTCGATTCGACAACTATAGGGCTTGGCATACATCAATAAAGATTGCAATGAACCACCATACTGGGCACGAATGGTATGCGCAATCATATGTTGAAGTTTTTGGACGAACAAACAGCCCACGTTTTGAACAACTGTCCGATCATGTATATCTTGCTTCTATTAGCGCTCTTGAACTTCTAACTCTTTGACTTTGGAAGATCTTGAATTTTCTTGATCTTCTTTAACAGGTGGATTTTGCACCTCTAGCCTGTGCATGAGTGCAACAATCTGTGCATCTTTGTCTTCTAGTGACTTTGTTGATATTTTAATAGCTAAAGTCATTTGTTGAATTCGGTCATCTGAGCCCGATAACGCTTCTTTGACCATTACTGGCTCAAGTAATTCTTTAGATGAAGTATTATCTTCCCACATTTACTGAAAAGTGGTATGAGGAGATCCAGACAAGGATTTATCATTGGAGATGGAGCTCAAATGAGAATTTTTCGCTTGGAGATGGAGCTCAAATGAGAATTTTTCGCCGAACTCATGGTCTCTTCTATCGAATGAGAGTTTGGCTTTTTCAATGCAATTTTCATTTTGCCTTTGTTGGAGAATTTCTTTAGTAGTGGGACCAGTTGAGTTTTCTTAGTTTTTGTTTGGGCTCTAGTCGCATGGAAAAGTTTGGCAAGTGTTTTTTCAAGATGAGTCATAATTTGTTTCGCGTTTTCGTCTGTCATTACTGATGTAGTGGTTGAAATTTGAAGATTTTGAGATCAAAAGATGAGGGGACAAGAATGTCTCACCTGGCGTGCCAAGAAATTTGTACGATGAGTTTCGTATATTAAAGCACAAAAATCGTTACAGATTGTGTTGATCTTTTTGTAATTGCAAAATTGCAAAAATCCTCTGATTAATGATCTAAACGTTTGAAGACAAGGGGTCACGTGGCTTGAATACTGGTTTTCGAGAATTTGTTGAAAATTTTGATTTGTTGATTCTTGACTTGTTTGGAAATTGAATTTTAAGGCTCAGACTTGAATTTGAATTTGATTTGATTTGAAAAAGATTTTGATCTTTTTAGACTTGGTGTAAACCTGTTTTATTCGAAAAAATTTTAATCTTCTTGAGGTTTACCGAATTTAGATTTGAGATGATTTCTTTTCTTCTTTCGACTTTGAAATTTTTTCAGCACTTCGTGATTGCGTTCTCCGTTATCTTTCTTCTTGCTTGCTTTTTTCTCCTTGCCTGTCGTATGGACCATTGGTCCTATTTATAGGAGAAATTTTGTGCTTGAGGTTTACCGAATTTAGATTTGAGAGGATTTCTTTTCTTCTTCTGGCTTTGAAATTTTTTCAGCACTTCGTAATTGCGTTCTCTATTATCTTTCTTCTTGCTTGCTTTTTTCTCCTTGCCTGTCGTATGGGCCATTGGTCCTATTTATAGAAGAGAATTTGTGCCAAATTTGATAATCAATTAAGTATATTTAATTAAAAATGAATAGTTAAGTAATTACGATTTTTTTTATTTGTTTATTTATTTATTTATTTAAAAAGTGATATGGTTTTTGGGTTTATGGACTTTAGTAGATTTTAATTTAATTTAGTTAATGATTTAACTCAATCCAAAAAAAAAATTTTTTTTTTTTTTTTTGTCTACAGAGAACTCGAACAGAATCGTCTCATTTCAATTTGAAGACATATCAATAGATTTAAAAAAAAAAAAAAAAAAAAAAAAAAAAAAAAAAAACCCAACGCCCAGCAGCCAGCACCCACAGCCCTACATTAAAGTCTCGTATCAAATCAAAATTCACTGGATAAGATTTGATCGAATGCGACAGTAGAGAAGCCGCTTGCCGGCAAACTGCCGAAGAAAAGCATAAATCTGAACTCCACCGACGGCAAAGATCCGACGTCGTTCAGATAACCTTGGTTCAGGTTCTTTCGTCCTCTCTCTGTATGTAAATTTTGAAGGTTGTATCCCTATTTAAGGAAATAGAGAATATAAGTTTAATTTTTTTCCGGGAATTTCAGTTGAGGAAAAAGCATAGAATTTTTTGTTTTAAAACATTGAGTGCAGTTTTTCTGTATCTTATACGTGATTTTTGTGTGAACCTTCGTACATTTGGGTTGTGAACTTTCACTTGCTTCTTAATGCCCTGATGTTTACTTATCGATTTTTTTTTTTTTAGGGTTTTGAAATTTGCTGACTTATTTGAGTTTAATAGTGATTTTAGCGTGTGCGTGATATGAATCTGGGCAAATAGAATTTTCCATTTTTGGGGTCAGGTTCACTGGAGTAATTAATGGTTCGTAGATGCCGGTATTTTGATGAAATGGCGCCTACTACTTCTGAAACGAGCAATGCTTCCAAGGGTGGTTATCTGTTTTACGGAAAAATGGTGAAATAAACTAGAATATGTATTGAATTCTAGCTAGAGATTACTTCATTACAAGAAATGATGTTTGCAAATTAAGAAGCCAAGAATATATTAGCTGTCATGTTAGTGCTCGGGGAATTATATGTCTGTTTATTCCTGTAATTTGTATGCTGTGCATTATAATGATTTAATCTTTAATCCTATCCATCTTTTTCCTTGGAATGAAGTTACATGGAAACTGGTGAGGATGCTGAAGTGAGGTACCCTTCTGAAGAGTGCATTGAAGAGAAAGGTGTTGGGTCCTATGCATTAGATACTAATGTAAAACAGACAGGTGAGACTCATAAACTTTCCTTTCCTCCTGAGACTGAATTGACTGTCAACAATGGAGAAATGTCTCCGAGCCAAGAAGTTTCCTCCGCTGGTGGTGATGCCATGGACGTAGACAGTGAGAGTACATATAGCTGCCTAAATGCTTCAATGGACAAGAATGGAGTTGATACTGATGATGAACACGAGTTCACTAGCCTGAATGGTTCCTCTATTGACAACAATGGATTAAAAGATGATGTTGATAGCAGGCATAAAGATCAGAGTCCTGATATCTGCTCTGTGAACCAGCCGAGAATCGATGTTCAAGATAAGCACGCGTTTCAGACTCCCGAGGCTTTATCCACGACCTCCTCAGAATCTGTTCAAGGTATAAAAGATGAAGCTTGTGTGTATCTCGTGCCAAAACTTGGCTTGGAGTTTGAATCAGAAGACCATGCCTACAAATGTTATAATAGATATGCTCTCATGGAAGGATTCAGCATCCGGAAAGACTTTGTAAATAGAAGTAATATTACGGGGTTGGTGGTATCAAGAAGGTATACATGTTATAGGCAAGGCTATGGATCTGCTAAGCGTGATTTGAAATCAAATAAACCCCGAAAGGATACAAGAACTGGTTGTCTGGCACATATGACCATTACACGTCAACCTAATGGAAAATATCGTGTCATTCATTTCGAAACGAAACACAATCACGAGTTTGCAACATCAGTCACAGCTCATCTGTTACCATCCCAAAAGAGAATATCTTTCGTCGAGGCCATTGAGGCAGAATCTGCTGGTAACTCTGCATCAAATGGGGTACCGAAGTTGGGTATGGGTTTTGACTCAGAAGATCATGCTTACGAGTTCTACAATGCATATGCAGGGCGACTAGGTTTTAGTGTTCGTAAGGATTATGTCAACAGGAGCAAAGTAGATGGTGCTGTGGCATCTAGGAGATATACTTGTTTTAGAGAAGGTTTTCGGCAGAAAGACAAAAGGGGTTTGAAGGTGAAGCGACCTCGAAAGGAAACTAGAGTTGGTTGCATGGCACAATTAGTTGTTTCTCGTCAAGCTGATGGCAAGTATCGTGTCACTCAGTTTGAAGAACATCACAATCACGAGCTGGTACCTTCATGTAAAGTTCGCATGTTGCGATCTCAGAAGAGGTTTGCTACAAATCAAGATGTTGAATCCAGTGCATTGGAGGGCTCTAACTTACAGCCAACATCGCTTGCCGAGTTGTTATCAAGAGGAGGAGGAGCACAAGGCAATTTCAGTTATGATCCCATAGATCTTGAAACTAGGCTCCCGTCAAAACGTTCAAGAAGAATAAAGCTGGATGAAGCAGAACGTATTCATCAGTACTTTCAGAATAAGCAATTAAAGGATCCAACATTTTTTTGTGCTGTACAACTCGATGCTGAAGAGCAACTGACCAACTTTTTTTGGGCTGATGAGAAGATGATGACAGACTATAGTGATTTTGGCGATGTGGTTTGCTTTGATACAACGTACTATCTAAACAAAGAATGGCGGCCTTTAGCACTTTTTTTGGGGTTGAATAATCATAAACAAATTCTGGTCTTTGGTGCTGCATTTCTCTATGATGACACTACTGAATCTTTTAAGTGGCTATTTCGAACTTTCGCTAAAGCGATGACGGGAAAAAAGCCAAAGACAATACTCTCTGATGAAGATGCTGCTATTTCTGAAGCAATCATATCTGAACTTCCAGAAACAAACCGCCGGTACTGCGTATGGCATTCATACCAGAATGCTCTTGAGCATTTGAGGGAAGTAACAGTCAGGTCAGATTCTTTTGTTAACGACTTGTGCAGTTGTATTTTTAATCAGGACGAGGAAGAAGATTTTGTTAATTCCTGGAAGGTTATGTTGGACGCGTATGGTCTTTGGGAAAACAAGTGGTTGCATGAGAAATTTGAGGAAAGAGAGAAATGGGCTTTACCATATGGTAAGCATATATTCTCGGCTGACATAGAAACTTCTCGACTCTCTGAAGATTCCATTACTACCTTGGAAAAATACCTTAAGCCTGAATCACACGTTCTTCAATTTTTCAAGCACTTTGGGAGGATGGTGAACGACTGGCGTTTCAGGGAATTAGAAGCAAATTACGATATGAGTCAACACATGCCAAGACTACTGGGGGATGTGGTAATGCTGAAGCAGGCAAGGGACGTATACACACCGAACATTTTTGAATTGTTTCAGCAAGAATATGAAAATTGTTTAAATCTTGTCATTAACCAATGTGCTGATACTGCATCGTCTTCTGAATATCAAGTCAGTACTTATGGCCAGCTTCGACAGTATACAGTTATATATTGCTCAGAAGACGATTCAGTTGCCTGCAGTTGTATGAAGTTTCAATTTGTTGGAATTTTATGTAGCCATGCGCTGAAAGTGCTAGATTACTGTAATATAAAGATAGTACCTAGTGGATACATCTTGAAGCGTTGGACCCGGGAGGCAAGGGCTTGAAGAGATGTACTGGAGTCAGTGTAGACTTGTAGTGTAGCATGACAGTTGAATTGTACAACGTACCTGCTTAATTCCAATGCTTCATGTGTCGTTTTTAGCTAAGGAGCAGTCTCTTGATTTCTACAAATAAGATATCCCTCTAAAACTAACTAGATTTTCATGTGCATTTTGGAAAAACAAAATATACTGTATAGTAATTTTCGATTGTCTGTTGCATTTCTTATAGTCTCGAAGAAGGATGGACTTTTCGTGCCAAAATTCTATGAAAGACCTGACACAAAGCTAAATCATACTTCCATGGGCGGATTTACCGTGAGTGCAATGAAGTCAGCTACCTCCACGCTAAATTTTAATTCCAAGACCTTAATGTAAGATTTTTCAAGATTTTGGACAATTTTCAAAAAATTCCTAATAGATTTCAATTTTTCCTCACGACTCTTTTATCCTAGCTCCGTCCCTGATACTCCAATTGGGTTTTGTTCATCTAGAATTCAAGAGATGCAACGGTAGATCTCTCTTCCTCCGTAAAACAAGGTGTCACTGCTCCAAGTATAAAAGCTACAATGATATTGGACTAGAATTGACCATCCGACTTCTCTCATTAGTGGTTGTTCTGCGGTTTTCCTGGCACATTTCAAGTTTACATTTTGGAATAGAGAAAGCAGAGAAAGATTCTGGAATTAATGAACTTGCAACACAGGAGTAACAGATAGAATCCAAATGAAATTTTTTACAGATTCTGAATGTAAACAATGAAGAATTTTTCAACAAGCGCTTTATTGTTCTTAACCTGCCTTAGCATGCCGAATCCCGTAATTTTGGATTCTAAATTATGCTCTGCCAAGAATCTGTTCAGTATTCAGAGGAACCAACCACAAGATCCAAAAAAGCAAAAAATTCCTTACGCCTTAAAACACCGGATATTAGAATCTCGACCAACTCCGGTTTGAGCATGCTACACTGACTCCCTCTATGCAATGTTTGAGCATGCTACACTGACTCCCTCTATACAATGTTTTCATCGTTGGGGCAATTTATGTATACCAGCCCAGGAATCCAGGTGTGATTTCTCTTTTGTTTTAAGCTATTTCAGCACTTCGAAGATGACTATCATTTCCATTCAAATCCCTGAATCCTGAATGTGAGGCTCGTCTCTTTGTCTTAAAACTTTTACCTCTTTTTCTCTGCCCCTTGCGACCAGAAAGCATCACCGATATTACTGTGGCAAATACAAAGATCGAAAAGGCCCATAGGCCAATAATCCAAAATCTCATGGCAGTGAACGTTTCATTTGCCATAGCCGGCAGCGATGATTCCCGAGATTCGTTCTTGAGATCAGGACTGTGTCTTGAGGCGCTAATTTCCTCAATCTTTCCGAATTTCCTTGAAGTAGTAACCTCACGCGCTGTTTCTTGATTTGGAGGAGACAAGGAAATGGAATCCAGATTCTCTCGAATTGGAGAGGAGATAGAAGTGGGATCCGGGCATTTCTTCTTCTCGTGGTGTAGGCGTAGAGCTTCGTTAAGGGTATTTCCACATTCTATGCTGAACAAATCACGCTGTAATGCATTCTCCTCGGTATGGTCAAGAGTTGATGGATCAGGAGGGTCGGGGAACTTAGCCCAGCATTTGTTAACGAAGTCAAAGTTTCTCCAGTTTGCTTTATCGAAGCTCCAGTTTCCAACCCTAAATTCCAAGCCATAGTGGAATACTCTATACTTGACACCAGGTGCAGGAACATATCCCGGATATATCAAAATTTCATTGCTTATGATGTGTCGCAAATTCAACTGCATGGAAAATTAGAAAAAATTATATTTCAACATGCTGCACATTGAATAGAAAAGGATGTCAAGCAGCGAAAACTTATAACACAACGAGGAATTATATTAATCTATTACCTAAGCTATTCTGCAAATTCAAATGAGATAGGAATGGTTTAACATTTTAATCAGTTCTGAAATTACCTCTGCTGCACCAAACGAGTAACCATACATCTCGCTGATCCATCCAGCTTCATACACATCCCCGGTTATGTTTCTTGACCAATGAGCCGTGTCAGCCCGGACCTCCTCGGTTTTATGCAACCATAACAGAGCAAATCTCCTGAGGTCATTTATATGCATTATGATCACACCTCCAACCTTGTTGCAAGCATCCGGATGACGGGTGTGCATTTTTGCAAGCTCATTGTCACAGCCAATCAAATAGCTGGAATTAATATATAACAAAAAGAGTGATTAGAACACATAATTCCTGATTCAGCTAAAAAGAAAATGCATCACACTGTGAATTATGTTTCGGCTACTCTTATAAAGAAATGAAAGAGAGAATAAAGTGCACGTTTGGATAACTTAGCTTTTTCTTACCTGTAAGTAAAAAAAAGGTCATGTACATTGAAAGTAATTCTTACCTTACCGGCAAGACAACTTACTTATTTCCAAACTTTGACCACTAAAAAAATAATTTATTTTAGAAGTTACTAATTTACTCATAACTTTTTAAGCTTAGCCAAACATGCTCTTTAAAGTTCTTTTTTCGTACTCATAGGGAGTGGAAACAGGTCTTCCAAGGGATGCATTGAATTCCCATGGTGTAATCGGACCTCTCATTATCATGTCAGCATCCAGGATTACTATATACTCTGCATCTATTTTTGCATGATTGAGCCAATGAAGAACTGCAGCTGGCTTATTAATTGCTGGATACCTGAAATGCCACAAACAAAATGAAGGTGTTATTAGCCAAGTTTTTATCATAACATGCATTTTAGTTGCTTATGTAGTTTCTGCTTAACAAATTGAACGTGGTGCTTCTCTTAAAAAATTAAAAACATATAAAAATCACAAATAATGCCTAATAACAATATGAACTATTCAGTTTAACCACTATCGAGCTTGGGTAGGAGAAAGGCAGAATAGGCTAATTGGTTTTACCAAGTCCCTATAGTCCAGCTAACTCAAGCTCGACTCAAGCTTGAGAACACTCAACTTAAGCCGTGCCTAATTCAAACTAAGTTTGGCAAGCATGCATGACGGCTTAACTTGATGTCTGTCTCTTTTTCAGAAGTTCCAGACTTACCATGCTAAGCAGTAAGAAAATATGTAATCTCATTAAAATGAGATTTCATGGGACATTACATTTTTCTACAGTATTTTTATTGTTTAAAAATTATTCAACTTCAGTACATTTGGAAAATATCATTCCTGCCATTGAATCCAAGTTAGGCAATTTTACCCTCTCTTTTTCCATAATTCCAGAAATGCTCTCCCTTGTTTAACCCTACCATTCTCATCACTTCTGCAAGGATGAAATGGTAAATCAATACATATAAATTGTCACATCATGATTCATTAGTCAACAAATGCAGTGTGCAGCCAGCTAACCACTCTTCAGCATTTTTCAAATGTACAGACACTGGCAAGAAATGAAAATGCATTTTGGGATTTTAATCAAGCCCAAACACGTGTAAATAACAAAATCTTCTGATTCAAAAACCAAAAGAGAAAACAAAAATTACTTCATAAATTCATCATAGAAATCAGAATCACGTATTTGCACTTAGGGTGTGTTTGGTACACCCAAATTTTCCATGGAAAATGAAAAACCAATTCCATGTTTTTGCTTGTTTGATGGCTTTATTTTTCCATGGAATTCATTTTCTAGCTTTTTATATCACCTAGGATTTTTCTTACTTTTCAAGGAATTCCAATTCTCACCAAAATGGTGAGAATTGGAATTCTCAGTTACTGTAGCACTTTTTTTTATTTTTTCCGATTTTATTATTATTATTATTATTATTATTATTATTATTATTATTATTATTATTTTGTGGCAATGGAAACAAATTCTAAGAATTACCGTAAAAAAATATTTTCCTTTAACTGACAATTTCAATGTAAAACAAAGTCAAACGAATACCAAAGATAAATGATCTTCTTGAATTTTCTTTTTTTTTTATTGGCAATGGAAACAAATTTCATCTCCAATACCAGTAAATTTTATCCCTTTAATCGACAATTTTCATGTAAAATAAAGCCAAATGAACACCAAAAATCACTTTTATTTCAACATTTTCCACGTGGAAAATTATACCAATCAAACGCAATAATTTACAATTCCTAGGAAAACAATTTTTAGGCAATTCAATTCCCTAAAATTCATTTTCTTTCCACCCAAATTCCATCTTTACAATCAAACGGACCCTTAAGGTTTCTCATTTTATTTTGCAATTTCCATAAAATTCAAGGAAAACTTTATTTAGAAATGAAGACTCTTCTTGACCAGCAATCGTTTTTTTCCCCATGGCATAGCTCCTAAAGATGGCTTTGACATCGACAAGCCTATAACCCACCAATTTTCACCCAATTTCAACCACGTCTTCACCATCACCGACCATAATTTCGCTCTTCCATCCTCCTTGACCTCTGCATACATTTAGGGTGTGTTTGGTATGGTACTGGTGATGGAAATATTAGTATAGATATTATTTAATTTATTTTCCAATTTTTATGCTTATTTTAAGAAACATAATTAGGGTTTGATTTCATAGATATTATAATATATTCCTACTTCAATTAGGACTAGTTTAAACCATACATAAAGGGGCTTATGTAATGTAATTCATACAACTTTGATAATGAAATAAATATTATTTTCTGTTTCTTAAATTCTGCTTTAGTCTGTCTAATTTTTTCCCCCTTTCCATCTTACTCCTCTCCTACTCTTTTCCCCTCCTATCTCTTCTTCTCTCCCCTTTCCCTTTCTCCTATAACTGTTTGAATCTTTGATTGCATGCTATGTCAATTTAGTGTTAGAGCAAGTCATTTTCCTTTGACCAAACAAATTTCACGTTCAAGTTCAAAACATTTACTCCACCAACCTCCAAATCTTCCAAAAAATTCTCAAAGCAGGTCAGATTCACACACAAAAACGTCAAGAGGCAACAACAATCAAAGAAAATAAATCTGCAAAAAAGTTCATAATTAATATTCATCGGCACTGTTCACGGTACAGTTGATCCGTAAAAAAATTCTTCTTTGTTGTCGCCCGAACTGTCTACCGATTAAGTAGAGTTTTGAATTAGATCAATTCTTTCATGATTTTAACTTTCCAAAAATAAATAAATAAATAAAGAAGAAAGGACAAACAAAAATTTAAAATAAATTGAAGTATTGTGCTCATAAGTGCAACTTCAGTAGCAAGTGCGGACTCTCAAATATCCAACTTAGTCAGATGTTCTCAGTAGCTTGGTTTCCCTAACCTTCTGACTGCTTTCTTTACCAACATATGTATCTGATTTCAGAATAGAGATTGAGCATGTTTTGAACGATTTAGATATTGGGTCATTCCCATTTGACTTTTGGTCAGTTATCAATTCTGTTCTATTAGAACCTTATTTTTTTATTTAAGTGCTTGGCCTCTTTTTTTTTAAAGAAAAACAAAAGTTGTTAAAAAACTATCATATACAATTATATCCTCGTCGTATACCAACTCTTATTGCTATACCACTCCCCTATATCATTACCACGAGAGTGTGTATTTCTCTCATCACTATTATTATCTTCCATTTAGAAACTTTGTCGAGGACGTACATTCTCCTTCTAGGCAAGCCACTTTCCACTTACGGGACTTTGATGGTCTCATTGGACTCAATTGTTGATTATCAAATACTCTAAAAAATTCTTTGACTTTCACAACTTAAATGATAAAATGTCATTTGTCAGATCTACAATGTGTTATTGGAAGTTCCTTTTTATGTAACATTAATTTTCTATGTCTGACCTATCAACAACATTATGTCAACGCCCCGTCACTATGTTGGATGAGATGAAATGAGTATTAAGTAATAAACACTCCCTATGTACTGTAGAACTCAGTTGGTAGGTCAATTATTTTGCATTGTAAACAAGGTACATCCATTATTAAAGCGCTATTTCACAGTTGGGATATTTATAAAGCTTCCCACATTATAAAATCTACTTTTCTTAATGAGTAAAATCCTTAAATCTTACCTGACAACATTCTTAAAGTCCAATCCTTAATATGACACTTACCGACAAACTAGACTTTCATATATATCCTTTCATCTTTGCCAAGTATGTCCTACACTAGGTCTACCACCCCAATGTCAACAGTCACCTTCCAAGTCTAGTTGTGTTACTCCTATAGAAGATGATGAGGTTTCTATAGTTGTGCCAATTGAATATTTTGATAGCAAGAATGATGAATTAACTATGGTGTCGCCACCTAAGCCAAACAGTCCACAAGTCCTCGATTTCATGCCGAAGTTGATTTGGCCAAATCTTTTTTGTCTTTTACATTCACTTTAATATAGCTTTACCTGCACTGATACTCCTCGGGTTGCCAATGTCATTGTTCATTCAGAGACTTTTCTATCGACATTCGGTGGTTGCCTACAAATTACAATCATGATACTTTCATTCCATACTTTGCTGATTTTCATTTCAAGATTAAAATACAAGTTATTTTTAGTCATGAAACTTATAAACATGCTTTTGACAATCAATTTTGACATAGATGCTTTCATGGTGATTTTTATGCCTGTTTATGAATTTCTTTGGCACAATTTTCAGAACATGTAAAGAAAAAGTGGATCACTAACTTGAACTAAATTTATTTGATTGTTCATTACAATTAAATGAATGTTTTGTTTTCAATATAGCAGAATTGCTTCCTTATCAAAGTATATTCGAGCCACCATTGTTGAAATCATTTATTTCTACAGGTCAGTCTACTATGATAGTACATTATGGTCCTTATGTAAATTTTGAGGCATATTTTGTGAATGAGTTGCACGAGCTGTCGTTTCTTGGAATTCCTAGTCGCTACTTGATTAAAAAAAAAAAAAAGATTGACTTCCTTGCTTAAATCAGATGCCTGGAAATATTTTTCAAATTCAATTGTCATCATCTGGCTGGTTCTACTATTTGGTCAAGAAAAAAGATTGCCCTCCTTGATAAAGAAGTTACAGTCTATCTCGTCGGAGTCGAATTTTCTCAATCGAGAAAAATTATGGAAATATTAGTGTATATATAATTATTTAATTCAGTTTCCAATTTTGATACTTATTTTAGGAAATATAATTAGGATTTGATTTCATAAATTTTATAGTATTTTTCTACTTCAATTAGGACTATTTCAAATCCCTATATAAAGAGGGCTTATAAAATGTAATTCATACAACTGTGATAGTCTCTCTAACATTATGCTTCCTTCTATCTAATTCTTCTCTCATTTCTATCTCCGTCCATCTATCTTCCCCTCTTCTTCTCTTTCCCCCTCCTTTCTCTTCTTCTCTCCCTTTTCTACTTCGTCTATAATTATTTGATTACATCCTACATCATCTAGACCTCACTAGATAGCACTGCGAATAAAAATTATAACTTTTGTTTACTTTCTTTAATAATGTCCAATTCTATCCAGTCCATCTTATCGAATGTACCATTAAAATTCAGCCTTCAGACCTAATCCCGAAAAATCTTCTCCTGGACACAACTATGATTCTCTTCTCTCACTGATCATAAATTGCTGTACTACCACTGAAATTAAGCCTAATCAGAAATTCCAAAAATGATTCGAGCATTCCCAATTTCTTTTTCCATGGTTAAGGATATAAAGCAATCTTGTTGCAATTAATTGAAAGAGATGAATATAGTTTTACCGCATGAGTTCGGGAGTAATTTCCAGCTTATCCTGGGTATAAAAGAGGAACTGGAGATATACAGAGGGTTTAGGGTCATGAAGATGCAACGTGCAGTAGAAAATGCAAGATGCCTTTGGAGGAGGTCGGTCTGTTGAAACAGAGTCGTGATGACACTGAAAATTATGACAGGAGAAAAGTTCTTCATTCCTTTAATATTATTTCTTGAGACCCCTCCACTCCCAAGTCTAAGTAAACTAATAGTTCAGCAGAATAATTATGCAATGTAATTTGAAACACATGGGTCAATGATCCCAAAACTTGACAAAATTGATTAAGAATTTCAGAAAAAGCAAAGGACATTACCAATCACCAGTTAGTGGATGTCGACTCATGGATGGAACATAATGGGTGGTGGCTAGATCATGGCCTTTATACTGCTTCAAGTCTTCTTCTTTACAACTAAGAAGTCTAGTGATATTTCCAGGTTGGCCACTCAGGTGAAAACTGTGGACAAGCCCCACAGTCTGCCAATCAAAGTAAGGGGAGCATTCTGTTGAAAAAATGGTATGGATTTTTGGATATGGATTTCCAGGGTTGCCAACATGTTTTTCTTGCGTTTGCATATGCTCAACCTCCATCATTTGAACACTTTTAGGAGTCACTAATCTTGGCTGAGATAGTTCAGCAAATGTTTTACTCTTTAAAAAACTCAAGTATTTTGACCACTTCGGCTTGGGACACCCATTCGCTGTATGTTGCAAAAGAAGACCTTCATTCAGGGTATTGATACATTCTAGGTTTAGAAATAGTGCCCTCCTTTGGTTTGGATCTGTTTCCATTCCTTTTACCTGCACCAATGTGCACTCTTCAGATCATACTCAACCGAGTGTGTTTGGCTAAGCTTTTAAGAAGTAAAATTAACTCGTAAGTTCCCAACATGTTTGGATAAGTTACTTTTTTCTAACACTAAAGTAAAAAAGGTTACTTTACTGTAACAGGTAGCTTTTAACATACCATAAAAATAAGTTTCCATAATTTCAATCAATAAAGAAGTCACTTGTTTTTTAACTTATTTACTTATAAGTAAATGATTTAAGATATCCGTATATGAATCATAAAGAAACAAGGTACAGCAGTTGGTGGCACTTTAAGATACCAAATTCTCCTTTAGCATATGTATTGCAAACACAACATCCTATGAAATCAAATAGTTTCTCCAGAAGCGTACACATTAGTTCCAAAGATGGATCTAACATTGCATGAATTATTATAATGTGTTTATTCCAACACCTGTTCTGTTTCCTGACATCTGAACAAAAAAGACAAGTCATAAACATCATCTACGAGCCTTAACGTTGTAAAGGATCAGTATTTTTACCCATTGTTTAAGTTTTGAACTTCCTTGTAAAGCAAGGTGAGAATTTGGGCAAGCACAGGTATTACTACATGGAAATTTCTCATCAGCAAAAAACTCAACACCAAAATAATCTTATCTTAAAATTCAATTTCTAGACACAGTTAGATTGTCAACAAAATTCATATTTTGATCCAGAGATGCTAAGAGCTTTCATTTGGACAAATTAAAACAGGCAACTAGTGTAGTTTGTTGATGTATACCAATATGCAAAATTGTTATCTATTATTAGAAATGATCAAATAAGTAACTCATAGTGAAGGAAAAAAAAATGAAAGACAGAAAGATAGAAAAATACATTAGCAAACAATATTAGTTTTCTCAATATATCGATTTTATAGTTGATTCCTCAGTAAATAGAGTAATGCTATTATTTAACCCCAGTTTGTGGAGCAAATGTGACATTAAATAATAAGTACAATTAAATAAATCATTTAATTCCGCTTTTCATTTGGCCTACCACCTAAGACCACATAGACTGAGGTTGTAACTCCGATGGAGCTACATAGCATTACTAAAGGAAATAATAATAGAATGAGAATAAGGAATGAGCCTGAAAATTGTCGAAGACTCAATTTGAAAATAAATGTATCATCTCTCTAACAGTTTAAACTTTTAGCTTTAGATGAGGTTTTTGATGCAGTATAGGAGCACGCAAAAATAGGTCAAATCTCCCAACCATGGATTTCTAAAGGCTGTGTGTCCAACCATTATTGAAAATTGAATCCGGCAACATGTAAGATGTCTTGTTGAGGAAGTTCACATATTATAACCAAATCATCCATTTCAATAAACACATTATCAGTTACCTCTCTAGGATAAGGAGGTTCAGGAAAGAGCCGCCCACAATCGTACACAATATCGTCTTCATGGTGTTCTAATTTACTGAATGACCAGTTTCCAACACTAAAAGGCAAGCCATAGTGCATAAGAATGGGCTCAATGCCCTCTCTTGGAGTATATCCTGGGTAAATCATCAAGTTATCATTTATTTTGTGGCGAAGTCCCACCTGAAAGTACAACAACAAGATACAGGATATATATACATACACGTACAGGATAAAGAACAATAACAAATCCTTTTAAAGAACAATAACAAATCCTTTTAAAGAACAATAACAAATCCTTTAAATGCTGGGGGACCGATGATGCAATTTCTCCCACAAAAAAATTTGGATGTACTCAAGACCACATGAGAAGGATGGAAAGCATAAGGTAAACTGAATAAAAAAACTTACCTCTGCGGCACCAAATGAGTATCCATGCATTTCACTGATCCACCCTGTTCCATATATATCGCCAGTATAATTTGTTCCCCAATGAGCTTTGTCCTCTCGTTGTTCTTCTGTTTTTGAGAGCCACACAGGTGCTAAAGCTCGAAGATCATCTATATGCATGGCTAAAAGCCCACCAACCTTGTCACAGAGTTCAGGGTGCTTAGTGTGCAACTTAGCAAGATCATTGTCACATCCGATCAAGTATCTGGTGGAGAATTGTATTTTTAACAATAATTTTATCTTGGGGAGAGTATATTGTTATAATATAAATAAAGAGAAGTCAAGAAGTTATTTAGTTGATGCCACGCAAACCTCAATCTAAAGACAATAATGAAAATCTTGACTTGCTAAGAGATAACATTAAGAAATGCTAAAGCTTCAACAGAGACTAAACTAAGAGATAACATTAAGAAATGCTAAAGCTTCAACAGAAACTAATATGTCAACTTTGGAAAATAAATTGACCTTTATATACCAAATTTAGCTGCCACAATTTTTGGCCATATGGAAATATAGATAAACCTTTCAACTTGACATCCAACTGCTGAACATCTCCGCAAAAAATTCTAGAAACATACAAGGATATGAAAATGAAGAACTAACCTATATGGAAATACCGTTGGTTCCTAGAATTAAAGCCTCTGTTTTTTAATCTGGAACTTAAGCTCAATAACTTGTGGCATTTCTCAAGAAAGCTTGAACCAACCCAACAAAGAATGCTTAATGTCTTTGAAAGGAAAAAAGAAATGATAATTATGTATCTTCCGCTCTACTTATTCTGGACAAGACCAAAAAACTATAGATAGGAGGAACTGAGGAAGTATCTCCTATAAGTTCCTGGCTGCCTAGAAACAGAGCTAAAAAATTACTGAGTTCATCCATAATACACACATAAAAAATCTAGGTGTAAATTGGTTACAATGATATTACTTGTAGTATCACTTTATGGTCACCACCATTGGTTTTGAATGAAATATAAACGAGACAAAACATAAAGCAAGAGATGCATTCAATAACATATCAAGAGACAGAGAAATGATTCCGCATACATTCATTCCACTTAAAAATTATTTTTCTGAAGCTTTCTATATATATAACTAAACGCCCCAATTACAAGAAACAAAGTACAAATACATCTATACAGGCACGTAAATCGATCATTAATGAGCAAGAGAACAACCAAATTGTGTACAATAACATAATGCATCAAAAGACAAATTTTTGTGTTTCCAGCTCACAACTTCTTAATCATAAGCAAAAATTACAAAATTAAAAATTTCTAGGGATAAATATATGAAGAACATAACATTAAACAAGAGTTACCCATAATATGCAGCAACAGGCCTGCCTTTCTCGGCGCCAAGCTCCCACGGTATAATTGGACCTCGGATGATCATATCTGCGTCTAGAATTACTACCCAGTCAACATTTTGGGCTTCTTTGCTATGTTTAAGCCAGTGGACAACACCGGCAGGTTTATTAATTGCCGGATACCTGCAACAAACCAAAAACATAAAATGAAAAAGATGAAAATAACCTCTTCATATCCACTCGTTAAAATTTTGAAGTAATCAAAATATCAATCAACAAACAAATAAAACTCAAACGAGCCACCCAATACTCAAATAAAAACAAATGCACGCACCCGCTAGAAAACAGACTTAATGGTTTATACTTACCAATCATCAGTTCTGGGGTGTCTGCTCATTGATGGGACCTCAAAGGTAGGTGCCAACTCCATTCCTCTGTAAGTCTTCTTCTCCTGTTCCGTACAGCTAAGTAATCGGGTTATGGGTCCGGGCTGTTGAGACTTCCGGTAGCTATGCATGAGGCCCACCGTCTGCCAATCGAAGTAATTTTGGCACTCCACAGAGAAAAGAGTGTGCATCCTCCAAGGCGCCTCCCGACCCGCCGCGGCCTCCTTCGCTTGAACCCACACTCCACCCATCACCACCGCTACCAGTACCACCACCCCCAATAATGAAATTCTCTCAACTCCCATTTTTGCATAGATAGGAATTGTAATGGGTTTCGCTATAAAGATCTGAATTTCATGATTAACTCAAAGTCAAAGACTGGGTATTATCACTGGCTTCGTATAGCCATGTTTGGCCTCCCATTATTCTCCAATTTCTTATTTTCAATGGAGTTAAATCACTACTTACTAAACTTTACTGATGGTTACTACTTGCTCACTTTTATATTTACCCATCAATTATTAAAACCAATTCCATCTCTATAGCTGGACAAAAATGTCTACGTGGTGGATGAAAAAATTATGTGGCAAAACACGACATTAGTGAACCACGCAATGTATAAAAACATATTAATTGATTAACAATTATAAATCATATAAGAAAATGTGTTATTCTCGTCCCTTCAAATTAATCGTGCCCTCCATTTTCAAGTACAGAAGTGAAGTCCCCAATTCAAAGCTAACTCTAGGAAGAACACTATCTTCAATTCGCCATGGAATTCTCTTCATTCACATCTCAGAATCATGAACAAAGTTTGTGCCATTGTGGTTAGATGGCTATAAGAAAGATTTCGTGGACAGAGAATAATCTCAGGAAGACGATTTTTTGATGCAAATACTATAGATATTCAGATGCTTGCAACTACTTTGCTTGGGTCGACCCACCTCTTCATCCACGATACAAGACTATAATGAATGATCTACTTCGCAAATCCAATGACATGCAGCAGAGAGAGCTTAAGATGGGCAGATTAATGAAGATATATCAACTGGGTTTGGAGATATTGCTGATTTGCAATGTTATTGTTATTTTTATGTTTTAAGGGAAGATTTATGTAACAAAATTCCGCATTTTAGTTGTAGGTTAATTTTATTTTATTTTATTTTTTTTTTTGGAGGTCTTAGGGAAAATTCTGTATACCTTGCAGTGATTTCGGTCTTAGTGTATACCTTGCAGTGTTTTGTAGCCAGTTGAAGCAACGGGTGGATTGTCCACCAATTATCTAGATTTTGAGAATTTGGAAATTATTTTGTAAGAAAAATGGATGGATATTTTGAGGAGAGTGTTGTTTCAGTTTCGTTGAAAAGCAGGAAAATAAGTATAACATAGCAGTGTGGAATGCAATGATCAATGGCTTCTGTACAAATGGAGAATCAACAACTGTGGGCTAAAGCTTTGTTAGGAGCTATTTCCAGCAACTTTCCAACAACTGTGGGCTAAAGCCTTCTACCATAATTCTTCATGCTTAATCATTAAAACAACAATTATATAAATACGCAAAAACATCATGTCCATTACAAAAAGATCATGTTTGATCATGTCTATTACATACCTCGACAAAACAATATAAACATCCTTAATGACAAAATTTCTTCACAACTTTCAAACATTCTTGTGAAGTCTGTTGAGTTGCTACTGAGTGGCTAAATTTTTCTTCATTCTTGGTGGTGCAGATGTAACTGACCCTTGAACGATCCTTTTATTTTTTTATCATAGCTGCCCTTTTCCTTACCTTTTCTTGGTTTTCTATATCCTATAAATCCTCCACCAAGGACTCAAGTGGAATACTTGCAGTTTGCATCTCAGGAGGAGCTTTCTCCATTGTTGAAGTGCCTGGCTAATTAAGTGGAGGACCATAGTTCTTAAACTAGGAAGCATTTGTTATACCAATACTAAGTATTGGGCATGAACTGGAAATTAGATGTTGGTGTTGATGGTTGCACTTCACTTGCTGTATTACTCGGTGGCCTCCTAAGCACTAGTTTGACCTTAAAAAAAGGCTTGATATCATTTAAACAAAGAACAATATTTAAATAATTTGAGAAAAAATATTTGCTTAGTTTTGATTACCCTTGAGTTATCACTTACAACGTCGTTTGACCTATCTCCATTTACAGGTGTTGGGTTTTTGATACTCAATAAATCTCGGACTATGATGTTAACGTGGGTTAATATTATTTTATAGGCATAGGCCGATGAATGAAATAAGTCCAACAACCAAGTCCATGAGCTACACCCGACCCAATTGTATTTCCTTATGGACGGCTTGGATCTTAGCCCGTTTACCCATTTAATGGCCCAACTTAAAACATAACCCTAAAGTATATATTTGGCTATAACCCTAGCCACTTTCTAATGATGATTGTGTGACTTTTGAGAGAAGAAAAAAGTGAATCCCGGATGCCCCCCTTTGTGTGAGAAAAAAGGTGTCCAGAAATGTCTAGAACGCTTGTATAACGTGTGCAATTAGTGGTTCCTGCATAGTATATCTTAGTGGTGTCTTCTCCTAGCCTCTGTGGCCACAAATCATCATCATTTCTTGTCCTACGTGGGTAAGATTGAATAGCAACCAAGGTGAATCAATTGGTTGTAGTTTGAAGCCGATTGGACTGGTTGTTGGTTGAGAAATGTGCGTTGGACTGAGCCTGAAAATCATCAATTTGAAGATCTTTCAAAAAAGCTTTCACAACAATTGGTATCAGAGCTTTAAGGTGAAAGTTTTGGCTCGTGAAATCTACCAGAAATCTTCCAGAAAATCGGCAAAAACGCAGCAGAAATCAGATCGAAAAACTGTCCAGAAAATTGTTAAAAATCATCCCTTGTTTTGGTGTTTTCTGACCAATCCAGAAGGAGTTTGGGGAAACGAAAATCACTGGTATAACGTACAGGTGGAGGCGGTCACGGCGGTCAGGCTCGTGTGGACGTCGGCGACGCGTGGCAGAGGCACGTGAACATCACATGCAAAGGCTTCAACCGGTGTGTGCAGGCGCGTGAAGACTTTTTTCAGGCAGTTTGTTCCTCACATTATTTCTGACATTTTTCACGTTGAAAGTTTTCTGTTTTAGGATACGCAAAAGAATTTGGACAGCATTGTTCTTCGGGCGTTCGAGACTCGAACTTTATTTTTTGGTTGCTGCAGTTTCCAGAGACTTTAGGACGAGTAGTGGTGGTCCTAAAGTGTTAAATTCGCATGTCTTATAATTTACGGACTCAGATTGGTCCTCTCTAGTATATTGGTTTATCTCAATTTTAATTTTAGCACTAACAGATCATCGTGTGGGGTAATCAATAGGATTGGGAGTTGTCATTGCTTGGCAACCATTTCTTGTACTAGAAAATTTAAGAATTATTTGCTCTATTTTGAAGTGTTGAACTTTGATTGCGAGTTGGTAGTCGATTTTGTGCTTATCTGTCATATAGTCACTGTGTGAGACTTGTTGCGTGAAAATTTGAAATTTTGTTTATATACCTTCATGTTTGCATTAATTATCCAATTAGGATATTTGGACTTGACCCATTCGAACATTCACTTGATCTAAGATTGTGAATCTTCCGAAACCTTGGGAATCTAGAATGGTGTATATTGCGACCTTAGGATTACTTTATGTGATTTATTTGTGACTTGGTTGTTCTATTTTTTATTTTCTCCTTAAAAATGTCTTCACACTTTGAAATTGAAATTTTTAATGGGAAAGGAGATTTTTCAATTTGGCAACAAAAGATGAAGAATATTTTGATCCAACAAAAAGTTTCAAAGACCATGGTTGACAAATTTCCTGCAAATTTAACAGAAATACAAAAAGAAGAGTATGATGAACTTGCATACACTTCAATTATTTTACACCTATCTGATACTGTTTTGAGAAAAGTAGGAAAACTGGATTCTACAAAACAATTTTGGGAAAAATTGGAGGACTTATATTTGCTTAATTCAACTCCTGATAAATTGTACTTGCTTGAACGATTTTTCAACTTTAAAATGGAACCTTCAAAGGATCTTGATGACAATTTAGATATCTTTAACAAGTTAATTCAAGACATTGTTAATTGTGATGAAGAGGCATCTGAAACGTATAAGGCTATTATCTTGCTTAATTCCATGCCTGATTCATATAAGAAAGTTAAGAATGCAATTAAGTACGCTAGGGACACCTTAACACCCGAGATTGTCATAAACTCACTTAGGAGTAAGGAGATGGAAATGAAGGCTGAAAAAGAGGATAAGGGGAGTGGCAAGTTACATATGATGAGGAGTGGAATGGAGTTTATGCAGATGAATTTGGGTAGAACTCAAGACGGTAGTGATTCGAGTAGCGACTCGAGTGATGAGGGTAGTAAGAAGAAGGACAAGGGACGAGACAAATCTAGTGGTAGAAGGTGTTACAGTTGTGATAAGTCTAGACACTTTATTAGGGACTGTCCCAAAAAAAAGATAAGCTGAAAGGTAAGATGAGAGATAAGATGAATTTGGTTAAGGGGTCGAGTTATGACCCCAGTGAGGTTTATTAAGTGTAAACTTAGTCACTGCATATATATCTATGTGTGATCCTTTTTCTGCATGTGTGTGATTGTCTAAATTTTGTTGCATGATTATCTGCTACATCTCAATATATTTGATATGTGCATTTGCATGAATTTGAGACATTAGGATTACTTGGTCATGCATAGTGGGTTATGATGCATTAGCAGTGTGGTAGATGTTTTTTGGTAAGGTGGAGTATAGATGCCTAGGGGTACATGATGATTTGTACCGACGGATGTGGACTTTGACAATTAGATCACGAGTAGAGATATGATCAAATGTCTAGAATCCGTTATCTGGAAAGAGACCCTGATTAGGTGGAGTGTGGAGAGGCACTTCTATCACTTCTGTTAGGTGGAGATCCATTATCCACGTAGGTTGAAAGAAGTGATGTGGGGATAGATAATTATTCCGTGGACTTAGGATCTATTGTGACTTGCCAGTTAGACATGAGTTAAATGATCTGTTTAGTGAGCTTGGTGGCCGATGAGAGGAGATATGTATTCTCGAGGTGGGAGTAACACGAAATGGGATAGGATAAGTGTGGTGAGATCTTTCGTGAGGTCATTTATGCATGTGTTGCATATATGTTTGATCATATGCTGATTAACTTGGTGTTAATCAGTGGTTTTGTGTGAATGTGAATTTTGAAAAGATCTATGTGTGTTATCTTATAGTATATCGTCATTGCACGTGTATTTGCTCTTGATTGTTTACTGTTAAATATTTGCTTCTACTTGGGTGTTTTTTCACCGTAGCCCCAGTGAGTACATAGAGCAGGTATGATATGTGCTTCAAGTTGGAAACACGAGGTAAGGTCTGTGATCCAATTTTATTGACTACCTTGATTTTGCAAGTGTTAACCGTGTGTTTTGATTGCTTGCAGATTTATTGGGCATTAAGGTGGAGATTTGTTGGGTTTTTGATACCCAATAAATCCCAGACTATGATGTTAACGTGGGTTAATATTATTTTATAGGCATAGGTCGATGGATGAAATAAGTCCAACAACCAAATCCATGAGCTACACCCGGCCGAATTGTATTTTCTTATGGACGACTTGAATCTTAGCCCGTTTATCTCTTTAATGGCCGAACTTAAAGCCTAACCCTAGAGTATATATTTGGCTATAACCCTAGCCACTTTATAATGATGATTGTGTGATTTTTGAGAGAAGAAAAAAGTGAATCCCGGCTGCCCCGCTTTGTGTGAGAAAAAAAGTGTCTAGAAGTGTCCAAAATGCTTGTATAACGTATGCAATTGGTGGTTCCTTCATAGTATACCTTAGTGGTGTTTTCTCCTAGCCTTTATGGCCACAAATCATCATCATTTCTTGTCCTACATGGGTAAGATTGAATAGTAACCAAGGCGAATCAATTGATTGTGGTTTGGAGCCGATTGGACTGGTTGTTGGTTGAGAAAGGTGCGTTGGACTGAGTCCGAAAATCACCGATTTCAAGATCTTTCAAGAAAACTTCCGCAACAACAGGATTTATAGCACTCTCAAACCAAGCCTGCAAATGAGCATAGATAGTGATTTCTATTTACTACATTAATTGAACAAGAAAATGAAATAATCAACATGTTTGAACTCTAAACAAACCTCCTGTGCTAAGTCAACCTTCTGATGATACCTCATGTTGTGGCTCGTTCCTCCACAAACACTGCAAGTAATTACTCTTATACCTCTATTCTTCAGCTTACCCTTGGATCCGACATAGGTGATGACATCTTCCTCTGCTTGTCTCCTTCTCTTCTTTTGTTTTCTTCCCCATTTAGATACAACCCAAGTTGGTGGTTTGACTAGAAGGGCATCAACCGAAGGCCATAACTTTATTCCATTTATGGGATTGATGATATTCTCTTAACAATTGAGATATGTGCTCAGTTTATAGCATTCATGTACATACCTCCAAGGCTCCTCCTTTTTATCTAGAATTGCAGCAATTGCATGACCACATGGAATCCCTGATAAATCCCATCTCCTACAAGCACAAATCTTATTATATAAATCGACAACAAATTCTCCATTTGAACATTTCACATAAGATTGTGCCCTACCCGACCAATCCACCTCATATCCATCTACTAACTCATAACTCTTCACAAGCTTTTGTTGGACTTTAGGTCATAAAGTTACCTTTCTCATCTTGTCCCTCCTTGCTTGTATCCTTTTCATGAAGTTTATGTATAAGTCAATTAACATTGTCAATATGGATTTTTTCCTTTCTTCCAATACCACATTGTTGAAAACTTACATAGGTTGTTTAAAAGTATGTCACTCTTGACCTTTGTCATAAAAAAGCCTTACTCCATTCACTTGGATGCCTTTTCTTTAACCAAGAATGTGTCGCTTTACTCTCATTCTCAATCTCACCCATCCAAAAATTCCAATCAGCCACCTTCGTCGACTTGGCAGCCCTCCATAAGTAGTCTTTCAAAGTCAAAGTCTTAAATTCGATCCCGAAGAAATTACTGTACGTGTGTCTGATACAAAAACAATGTTCAGCTTCAGGATACAAATCATCTATGACATTCGGTAAACCCTTTTGTCTATCGATCATAAAGGTCCAATCATTACTATTCAAGATCTTTAAATCTTCACCCATGTGTTGTATAAACCACCTCCACTACTGGGTAAATGCAATCAATGGCATCTAATGCCACAGCTACAAACATCTGACCTCCAAATGTCTCTTTTAAGAAACACCCATCTAATCCCAAAAGTTGCCTACAGCCTGACAAAAAGCCTCTCTTGTAAGCTTCTAAACAAATATATACACCTTGAAACTTTAGTTCATGCATGGCAACTATGCATGTAGACCCAAGATTTGTTCTCAAAATCTCAGCTGCAAAAGACCTAAGCATACCGAATTGATTCTCATCAGATCCTTGTATCAAAAACCTAGCATATCTTTTAGCCCTCTATGATGTAACTTTATTGATTGTCAATTTCAAATCATCCTTTACAACCTTCCTAATAAGTTTAGACTTCCAATCAGGTTCAACTTTGAAAGTTTCTAAATACCTATCTGCTATATACCTTGCAGTGCAATGCCTATTTGTTCTATCTCTTACACAAGTATGCTCTAAATTTGTGCTCTAAACTCATCATTTGGTCTAAACCTCGAATTACATCTAGTAGCAATCCCATGATTCCTCATAGCTTGCCTAAATTCCTCAATGTTTTTAAATTCCTTTCCAACCTCAAGTTGTAGGTTGAACTTCTCCTCTTTGGGATCGTACACAGGAAAGTGATAAATGTTTTCTTCACTAAAAGAATAATCGGTGTGCAACTCATCATTACTTGGGCAATCTAACTCATCAGAACATTTATATTCTTCACTTCCAACCTCAAGTTCCATGGCAGAGTTTGCATGTAATCCAATCTCAATATGCTTGGATGCATTCTTATCACAGTAGAAATCATCATCATTCACCTCATTGTCTGAATCAATCAAGAGGCATTCAATTGGTATGTCTTCCTCTTCTTGAACTGTGAAAAAAAACTTCATGAAAATAAACTCGGTGCCAATATTATTTGCATTGCAACATTCATGTGTTCTTCGTGAATAAATGAACTCAGTTTGACAAACTCAAGACATGTCTCCGACATATATCATATAAAATTGAAGAATTTATCAAATGATTGTAAATAATTTACCTTGTGGTCCCTCCTGCATCGTCTGCAAAACGATTTTTCCACTACATTTTTTTCGATTTCTGTATGTCTCGGGTCCCACATGTTCCTTAAAATCAAGATAAGAATATTATACAGTGGATCGTTTCTTGCTTCAATCTATTGTACTACACTTTTGGATGTGTATGTTGAAATATAACTTTACAACATTGATAAATGAAAAATAGAACATATACAATAAGTAGAATCTTATGCTATGTACCAAAAGCCTTCTGGTTCTCAACAAAAATTCTAGGGTTTGCAATGGATTTGGGGTTAAAAAGTGATAATGCGTGAAGATAAAGATAGAACTTACCAATGATTGGAATTGGAAAGCATCGCAATTCAGGGAAGACACAGATTTTGGATGAAAAGTTGATTTTCAAGCACATAGCACACTGTGATTTGGAATTGAAAAAGAAATTTGGGTGGGTTTGTACGCGTTTTGCCCCTTATTTTCAAATTCATATTTGTTTTTAAATGATGCGTATATTATTTATATTTTGTCTACCATATCATCTACCACATAAACATTTGTGTCCAACTGTAGAGATGGAATTGGCTTTAGTGATTGATGGGTGAACTAATGAATAGTTCAATAAGTAATGACCCGGGTCATTGTACCCAAGTGTTAGCTTACGTACTGTCTGCTTTGGGTGGGTCTTGAGCCCACTTACCCCTCACGACTTTTTGTCGCGTCCTCCAGGACTCGAACTCATAACATTTCCTTACTTAAGAGAAAGGTTATGAGTTCGAGTCTTGGGGAACGCGACAAAAAGTCGTGAGGGGTAAGTGGGCATAAATCCCACCCAAAGCGGACAGTACGTAAACTAATGATTTGCCCAATTGATACCAGGATTTAACTTAAGTTTTATTTAAGGGAAATGTTATGAGTTCGAATTTTGGGGGACACGACAGAAAGTCATGAGAGGTAAGCGAGCACAAGGCCCACCCAAAGCGTATAGTACGTAAACTAACGGCTTGGTTATAGAGGCTCGAGTCGTTACACAATAAGCATTGAGTAACCTTTTATATTTTAGTGAGCAAGTAGTTACCATGGAGAAAGTTTAGTAGACAGTGATTTAATTAACTCTTTTCAATGGCCCAATCTTTTAATGGGTTAATTTCACAAACGGTTACTAAACTTACCTCAAAATTATAAAGTGGTTGCCGAAATTTAAAACTTGCACAAACGATCACTGAAGTTTAGAGCACTTTAAAAAACTGTCACTGAAGTTTACAAACTTACAGAAACGGTCACATAGATTTTTCATATTTTTTGGGCGAGGTTTGCAGTAATTTTCTAGCAACTTTCGACCACCAAGACTGCCTCACAATGTCCTCTTTAATTACTATCCAAAATCTCCCCATAACTCTAAAGGATTCAGCAAAACTTAGCCCAGAAAGTCAGCTCTCCGAAATATAAAAAATCTACCCAGATTTTTCAGATTTTTGGGCAAGATTTGCTGTAATTTTCCAACAACTTCTGACCACCAAGACCGTCAGATTTGGATACCGCTGAAAAGTCCACAATGTCCTCTTTAAGTATCACCTAAAATCTTCCCATAACTCCAAAGGATTCGTCCGGAATAAGCCCACAAAATCAACTCACCGAAATATGAAAATTCTGCCTATATTGGAGAGCTCACTTTGTGAGCTTATTCCGGTCGAATCCTTTGGAGGTATGTGGAGATTTTGGTTGATAATTGAATAGGACATTATGGACTTTCCAACGGTATCCAAACCTGGCGATTTTGGTGGTCGAAAGTTTCCGAAAAAATGTCATAAATCTTGCCCAAAAATCTATGCAAATTTTTCATATTTCAGAGAGTTGACTTTGTGGGCTGATTTTGGCTGAATCCTTTAGAGTTATGAGGAGATTTCGGATGGTAATTGAAGAGGATATTGTGAGCTTTCCAACAGTAACCAAATTCGACGATCTTGGTGTTCGAAAGTTGTCCCAAAATTGTCGCAATTCTCATGCAAAACTCTGAAAAATCTAGGCAGATTTTCAGATTACGAGGAGCTGACTTTGTGGGCTTATTTCAGCCTAATTCTTTGGAGTTATAGAGAGATTTTGGATGGTAATTGAAAATGCCATTGTGGGTTTTCCAATGGTATCCAAATAAGGCGGTCTTGTGGTCGGAATTGCCAAAAAATTGTCGCAAACCTCGCCCAAAATTTTGAAAAATTTGGGTGACCATTTCTGCAAGTTTGTAAACTTCAATGACCGTTTTGTATTTTTTAGGTAAGTTCAGTGACCATTTCTAAAATTAACCCATCTTTTAATATTACATATAAATAGAAATTTTTTATATCTTTTTCAACCAAATATTCCCAAAAAAAAATATATATATTATTTCAAAAATTATAATTGCCACATAATGGGACCAAACGGGGCTAAGTCGCTAAGAATTGAATTTAGAAAGTGATAATAATTTTCCAGCTGTGATTAGTAATCTCTGTGATTTATGATTAAGTCAAACTTTGAAAATAATGGGAATAAAAAATAAGAGAAAGTGAAATTATAATGCGGGAATAGTGTTTTTTTGAAAAATGAATGGCTGTAAAAGAATGAAAAGTTTTTTATTTGCGTGAAATATTATTTTATCAAAGATTATGTGATTGAAAATAGAAGAAAGAAAATTTTAAATTAAATTGATGTGTTTTAAAGGAGGCAAAATAGGGCTAAAAAATGGACAAGCAAGTGAGCTATACAAGCATTACTCTCTGCGAATTATTCTTGGGAAGCGTTGAGACAATCCAAACTCCAAAGGGTGGGGCTGTAAGCATTCTCTGAAAAAATTGAAGTTGACTATTTGAGGAACTTACAAATGGTGTCGCTTTACAGCATTTAAATCGTGCGGGTTCCATCTTATGTGAGAGGTGTGGATATCCCAATGTACATATTTACCAAAAACTTATCCTATTTTTAAATCACATAGAAGTGTTCAGAAAAAGTGGTGTCGGAATTCCTACAGAACACACTTGGTGATTTTCTATTGGCTTAAAAAAAAAAGGGATTCCACTATGGCAAGATCCAAAGAATTCCTTTGTACAAGGGGAATTGCTATTTCTAAATTGGATAATTCTAAGTGTATATAATTTGGTTTACCAAATAGTTTACCTACTCTCACAAGCACGTGGACCCCGCAAGAATAAAATAATCTCAACATGTGGCCCCCACACCCCTATTGTGAGTGTATGTAAAACATTAGGTAAAAAAATTAGGTACATCTAGCATGTTCCAAATTGTTATTGGATAAATATATATGTACCGAATTTGGGTTACCGAATTGGTTACCTACTCTCACATGCACGTGGGCCCCATGTGCATTTAAAAATTTTGGCATGTGGGACCCGTACTCTTTTTGTGAGAGTAGGTAAAAAATTCGATAAAAAGGTGAACGTACATTTAGCATGGTTCATTGTTATTTTACATTTTTCTCTTTCTTATTCTCAACCACTCATTCTCAATAAAATAATATTACACTTAAATATAAAAATTTTCTTTATTTTTTAACTATATATTTTCCATCAAATCAATATTCTAAAATGTATTTTTGGAGAATAATGGGCTCAATTGATTTTAGTACTTGTCACAGTTGATGAAAGAAAGGAATTGCAAAAGTTAGTCGTGTTAGATTTTCTTTATTTCAAAACATTTATTCCTCGTACTCGTTTTTAACTACCCGTTGACACAATAAAATATTTTGCACGTAAATTCAAAATTTTCTTACTTTTTAATTACACATTTTCCAAAAAATTACTATTCAAAACATCGTTTTCCTCTAATTTCTCTTTATAATAACCACCAAACATGAGCTTAATTTCAAATTTGGTCATAGAAGTTTCAGTAAAATCTCAATTCATCAAACTTCAATTAATTTCAATTCAATGTTAGTCGCCCCACTAGGCCATGTTAGTAAGTCACTATTTGACAACCATTATTTGAATTTTATTTTTTTTACACTCATTTTTAGTCACACATCTATGTAACAAAATATTTTGCACGTATATTCAAAACTTTTTCCTTACTTTTTAACTACATATTCTACTAAAAATCACTATTCAAAACATTATTATTATTTTATTTTATTTGGTTTTTTTTCAAACAATGGCCATGAAACAGCTAAACTTAGTTGTCTCAATCCTGCCTTAATCCTTAGCCCCTGTTTTTAGATTAATATGCAAGAATTAATCATGTCTACAAAATCTTGAAATTGCAGATCTATAGAGCTCTGATAATATTCCTTTAAATGAAATAATGTCAATTTTTAAGTATAATAATTTTCAAATTATAGACATAACATAATTACGTAACATATAGACATGTCAAATTGCAGTTAGTTTGAACAAATAAATAAGATTGTGACATTAAGTTAAATAAGGGGACTAATAAATGAGACAAACTAAAATTGTATGAGTCAGTTGAAATTTCAACGAAAGTTCGCTGACCACAAAGGAAATTAAACCTAATATGTTAATCATTAAAGCTGTTAGGTAATGCACCGCCGACATTTTAAGCATTATTTTTCATGAGTTTTTGAAGTATCATTGATGTATCGGTTGGTACTAACCATTCTTTTTTTTTTTTTTTTTTTTTTTTTTTTTTTTTTTTTTTTTTTTTTTTTTTTTGATAACCCAGGTGTCCCAGCTTAGTCGGACTAAATCCTGGACCTCTAGCCTCCGGCCCCTCAGTGACTAGTGGAGGTAAATCGCAGATTGTGCCCTTGTTGGTTCCCAGGTTCCCACATGGCTTTTACTCATTCCCCAAAGGGACCCTCCTCCATGGTTATTACATCATCAAGCTGCTCCAACCCTTCCTCTGGTTATTACATCACTTGGCTGCTCCAACCAGGAATCGAACTCTCCACACTTGGTTCCAGAGCCCCCCAATGTGATTGTTCCGCCAACTTGGATGTGCCCTGAGGGGCGGTTGGTACTAACCTTTATATTATCATTGATGACTTCTATAATGATGTCCTATCTGCCTGAAAGATTAAGCCCATGTTTGAGCCTTATTACATTAAATTTTATTATATTTTATTTTTCTTCCTTCTATTTTCAATTACACAATTTTCTATAAAATAATATTACACGTAAATCGAAAATTTTTTATTTTTTTCAACCACTCATTTTTCAAAAAAATACTATTTCCCCCATTAATTTTTCCATGTAATGGGGATCAAACAGGGGCTAAAGTCATTCCAACCGAAGAATTCCTTAAATACAATGCTTGTCAAAGTTGAAGAATCCCTTCGCAAGATATATTTGGTATATCAGTTTTTGCCTGTGTAATAATATTAATTGCCCCCGTTTGATATCCATTTTTTCTAAAATGCATTATTCTCTCTCTTCTTTTTACCACACATTCTTTATTAAAATAATATTACACATAAATAAAAAAAATTTCTTATTTTTCAACCACACACTTCTCATCAAATTACTATTCTAAAATACATTTTTACATAAAAGTATCTCTCAAACACCCCCAATATTATTTTATGTTCTCTACGCACTAGTCCAATCCACGGGAGCATGGATTAGTCTATTTGTACACTTTTTATTGAAAATTGTACATGTAGCATCACCCTCTCGCAAAATGATTACTTTGTCCCAAGTCGAAAAATATTCAATAATAGAAAATTGTACAATAGTACGTGATTGTAAGAGTATAAAAACTAAAATCTTTTTAATTAAACTGTAAAGTTTAACACAGGCACTTACATGTTACTTAATCATTCCAGAATTCAATCTCACAGTAAAAATTGCATGCACAAGCAAACTTCAATACACATTCCTTTATGGCATTCTATAACACAACATATACACATACATGCATAAAATATTACTGAATTCCTTTGCTGTTCATTCTATCCACAACTTTGTCGCTCTTACGAATTTAGATCATTTTCGAACGCCTATTTGCCACGTCAAAGGGAAAATTCTAAATATTTAGAAGGTGATGTATTGAAGATAATATATAATAAAGGATACAAATTGTCAATAGCTGACGCTCCAACCATTGCGGAAGAGCTATATTCATTTAAAGATAAATATTTTTCATCAAAATTGCACGTAAATTACAAACTATGGTTGTCGTTAGAATTCAGGGCCGGCCTTGAGAATTTTGAGGCCCTATATTTTTTTTACACGTGTAACAATATTTTGAGGCCTTGCTGATTTGCTAGTATAGTGGAATCAGACATGGATTGTTGTGCTGATATAATGGTATTACTATGAGTTTTGAGGCTTTGGGCCCAAGCCACATTTTTTGAGGCCCTAGACAGTTGCCTAGATGGCTTGGCCCCAAGGTCAGTCCTGTTAGAGTTAATATAAGATGTACAATTCCAAAGGGAATCACCCATTTCAAATCAAAAGAAAAAGCAGTTACACAAGTACAACCTGTTTTGCCCAAAAGATATATAAATTAAAAAAAGTGCAAATAAACAAAATATTAGGGAAGGGGAGAACCTAGAAGAGTAAACTGGAGATTCAAGAGAAAAATGTCCGTCTAGTAGAGAGCATGCTAGTCTAAACTACTTTCTTTCGATGTAAGTTTTTGACCTAAAACTCTGAAAAAGAAAGTAACTTATGAAAAAGCTTAAAAGTTATTTTTAAGCTTAGCTAAATATGCTCCGACAACACCAGACATGGAACAGGTGATCTACGAAATAGACTGACCATAAATGTTGGAATGTGCCAAATTTATCAAGCTTATGAGGGAATGCAGATTCCAATAAGCTTCTTCTCAGCAACTAGCATTGCTCCTTGTGAATTGGATTGGTGGATCCGGCTCAATTTGTACTACTTTAGAGTTCTGATGCAGTTTCTCATAATAGTGAACTTGTTGTTATGCCTCTTGTCCGAGGCTCTTACTCAAGGTCACGCCAATGCCACGTGGAGGTACTACATACGGACACTGGCAATCAACAAGATCAAAAATAAAGGAACAAGCTATTCTTTGGTAAAAGTACTATCCTCGTTCAAAGTCCCTTGAACCAAAGCACTCTTTCTTCTGACCAAGCTGTAGGGATGGCAATCGGGTTCTTCAGCTAGAGCCGTCAGTGGCTCGGACCAAGCCCCATTTTTAGGTGCCCGGGAAAGCTCGAGCCGCCTCGTGTGGCTCACAGGCTCGGAAGAACGGAGCATATATTTAAAAAAAAATTAAAGGCAGCGTGCCGCTACTTTTTATTTAAAAAAAACCAAAGCCCGGCTCGGCTTGGAAAGGTCCGATCCGAAAGCTTGGTTCGAGCCAAATTTTTTTTGCCGAGCAAAACCCGCTTGGGCCCAAAAAAAACTCGGACATTTTACCCGAGCCCAAACCGGCTCGACTAGACTCGTTGGCATCCCTACCAAGTGGTAACACATTCTAAGCTCTTTCTCAAAGCTAAACCATTTTAACAATAAGCAGGCTTGAGAAAATGTGCTCTACAACAAATACTCAATTAAAATGTATGTTATAGAAATGAGAAAAATACAATCTGATTGCCTTTCTACCTCCAACTTATTTAGCCCCTGTTTGAGCCACATTTTTACCTCATTAAAATGAAAAAATGACCTTTATCCATCACATCAAGTCACCTTTTTTTAAATTTCTATCTCTGGTGTGGGGCTCATAACGGCTCTATTTCTCATTTTCATTCTCATTCTCATTATAATGTGGCTCAAACAAGCTCTTAATCTTGCAGTCAATTGCCACACTATATTCGCAAGTACTGGTTGATAAATTATACACACTGCCTCTTTCATTTTCAACCTCTACACCAAAAAGCACATAATGAGGTCACATCATTGCCACAGAAGCTATGGCATAGCTTACAGTAAAAATTCTTTTCTTAGTACTTATCATTAATTAATATGCTAACATGCACTAACAGGTCCGAAATACGAAAGTTTTACTGAAGTTCTTTATGCTTATAGCACATGCATATTTGAACTTCAAGTTGGAATGTCTAGATCATCAAAATTCACCTTCACCATTGAAACAGAAGAAAAATATCACAACCATTCCTAGAAACACCAATTTAGTAATAGTAATTGCATAGAAATGACATTTTTGCTAGCTGAATGTAGTTTCTACATTTATTGGGTATCCTAAATGATGATATTTTCCTTTTTGTTAGATAAAATATTATATAACTTGTGTGTGATTTTGTAGGTAAAACTTAATGTTTGATGAAAAATTTGAGAAAAGAATGCAAAAATAACGAAAAAGGGCGAAATTCAAAATTCGGGGATTAAGTTGCAAACAATCCATAAATGAGACAAAGGACGTAATGAAGATTGAAGATGTCAAGGATTTAATTGGATAAAATTAAAAGATAAAATAACAAGATTACAAGAGAAAATGATTCAAATGAAACAAATTCAAAGTTTCGGGACTAAAGTGCAAATATTCAAAAGTTGTGTCAAACCTTATGATGAAGATTCGAGAGTGTTAAATGAGAAAAACAGTCAAAGGAATGAAATATACTCAAAAGTATTATCACATATCAACATTCAAGTAAAAAAGTAATGCTTTAAATTTCCAGTCTCTATTTGAGATCTATTTTTGGCATAGCAAACATTCAAATTAGAAAAATGATATCTCTGAAAGAATTATAGCCCTTTAAGTTATCTTTTCAATGCATTTTGATCACTTTAATTAGATATCGGAAGAGAAAGATATGATCAAAATACTGAAAACTGTCTGATAGGAAAAAATTATACCTATGTGGTCGCATGATTTTAATTAGATGAGATCGCATCTATGTCTCCAGAGCTCTCAAGGCAAGCTATGGTTTTTTCTATGTGGCCGCTTCTATTTGTACTATGCGACCGAATAGTATTTTTTCGAAGAGAAATTTTATTTTCTTTTTCAATTGAAACTCTTCTTTGGTAACAATCTTTTGGGTATCATTTAAATACCATAATCAGTCCAGAACGTAGGGAGCCATACCTAGACCTAAAAATCTCTATATTCCATCTATTTTTGGAGGCGAAGAACAATTCTATACATCAATTGAAGATGAATCATTCAAGGATTTTGAAGATTCATAACTCAGTTTCAAGATTAGAACCAAGAACGTGGATTTGTCCTACCTATTCCATCTTTCTTATTTTAGGCTGATTTTTTTTCCAATTATTTTTGTGTAATTTAATTATAAGAATGTTAGGCTAAGTTTTTCGTTGTATTGATTAAATGATGAACTATATTGTTTGTTTATTCTAATTCAAGACAATTAGTCTAGTATTTTTTCTTTCTTTATTGGTTTTGAATTTCTATTTAACTATTTGATTGCTTGATCACTAATTATATAGTAAGTTGTTTGTTCTAGTATATAATTACTCACAATAAGTCTAGAATGAGGCAAAGTCAACCCATGGGCAATAAGTATTAAGAATAATATCTACGGCATGTACAATCATGTGTGATGAATCCTGTGAATCAATTCATATTTTTCATACGAATTCGGACTAGGAATATGATTGAGTCTTGTTAAACATTGGTTTAATATATCTTGGAAATGAATATTCAATAAAAGTGGATTATCGATTGTTTTAAAAGCATGAATTTACTAGATTACAATTTAATTAAATGGCAATAGGGAATTCACGATTTCGGGACAAATATTCACGTATTAGATAAAATACTTTATTGCACATACAAACTATATCTTTTGATGTTACATGACTTCGAATTAAATAAAAGCTATCGAACTAGATATTAAACTTTATTCCTCGTAGGAATGATAAACTCGAAACTTGCTAATTTTTATTATTTGTCAACGATCCCATACGATTGCGGGTTCCACTGAATAAGTTTTTGTCGTCATTGTCAAGGAATAATAGATTTAATTTTAGTTTAATAGTATATATTAAGTGAGACTTTTTTATATTTGTTTTTTTTACTCTTTTTAGGCTTTATTTGAGATACCTAATTTTTTTTCCTCTTCACAGGCTTCTACTAGTTTTTGCAAGTTCCTGACACGATCGAGATTCTCCCTTTATATCTCGAGATTGAGAGGAGTATCAAGCAACGTAGAAGAGAACATAAAAGAGCTAGGGTAATGGTTGAGAATCAAAATCAAGTTCTAGATACACTACAGAAAGCAGCATTTCGAGTTCAGCAACTACCTTTTGTTTAGCTAATATTAGTGGGAATTATGTCACTCCAATAGAGCTGCAGTTCAACCTTTAATCATCTATCCACCCTTTGGACAGGCTAACTTTCACATCCGACTAGAGTTATAAACTTTTTTTCAAAATCATCATGACATCAGGTTTTATGGAAATGGTATAGAGAATCCTCGAATATATACAGGCATTTATCATGCTATGTGAAGTGATGAGGAAATGTTAAAAGATGCATTTCAAATGCGTCTATTCTCTCACACTATGAAAGAGGCCGCAAGAGCATAGATATTTTCTCAACCTCCTGAGATCATATAGTTATAGAACGATAAGGTTCAGAAATTTACCATGAAGTTCTTCCCGCTAACTCGAGGTCATCAAATTTGAAATGAAATTCATACATTTAAGCAGAAGGACCTCGAGTACTATCCAGAAGCTTGGGAACAGTACAAGAGTTTGTACCGGAAGTGTCCCAATCTAGACATTTCTAAGCAAGAGTGTACCTCTTCCACTTTGGTATACATCATAAGTTCAAAAACATGATAGATGCTTCAGCGGAAAGACCGATAATGATTATGAACGTGGACAATGTTTATGAGCTGTATGAGACGATAGCAGAAAATCAATCATTGTGGATAAGCGACAAAGAAATCCAGAGGAAAATAGTTGGTATATATGATGTGGATGCAGTGACAGCGTTGGAAGCACAGATGGTGGTAATAACAAAAAAGTTTGACACTTTGAACCATTCTATGAATACAGTACAAACTTCAGCTCTAGTATGCATAGGTTGTTGGGTAGATCACATCACTAAAATTTACCCATTGGCTTCTACACACATTGGTCAGTCAGCAGAGGTCAGTTATGCATAAAACTTTCAAAGGCAGCAGAACTACCCCAACAATTACCATTCAGACTAAAACAAACGGTCAAACTTCTCATGGGCTACTAATCAAGGGTAAAATTTTCAGAATAGACCACCGGGGTTTCAACAACAATGGCAACATTAGTAAGAGTAAAGGTCATCATTGAAAGATTTGCAATTTTAGTATATTACAAAGATTGAGGCCATTTTCTAGAACCAACAGGCTGATATCAAGAATTTAGAATAGCAGGTATGACAAATAGTAGTTGTAATAGCCAATAGACTATAAGGTACATTGCTTAGTGACGCGGAGAAAAATCCACGGGAGAAGGTATTAGTAGTTGAGATAGTGAGTTCTGAATCTAAAAATTCATATCATTCATGCCCGCCACTCAAGTTTAGGCCATCGCCAATAGAAGTGGGGTTCGGCTACCGAATATTACTACAAGAAGGAATTAGACTGAGGGTACTCAGGTATCTACAAAGGACAAGGAACAAGTGAGTATTCTGAAGAATCAACAAAGGTAGATCAGCAAATGCCTTCGAATAATCCAAAAGTTGAGGTAAAAGTTCCTATTTAAGCACTTGCACACCCAATTCCATTTCCCCAAAGGTTGAAAAACACCAAACTGGAGAAGCAATTCACAAATTTCTTGGAAGTCCTTCAAAAGTTGCATGTCAACGTCCTTTGTATTGACTTGATCCTTCAAATTCCAAACTACTCCAAGTTCTTGAAGGAGATATTGACTAAAAAGAGCAAGCAGCCCAAGCATGAAACAATAGCTTCATCTTATAAATGCAACGTGATCATTCAGCTTAGGATCCTTCCTAAACTCAAAGATATAGGAAGTTTAACCCTATCTTGCTCCATAGAAAATTTACGTGATATAAATTGTTTAATTAATTCAGGGGTGAGTATTAATTTAATCCCTTGGCATTTTATAGGAAATTGGGATTAGGAGATTCTAAGGCGGTGTTTATTATCCTTCAGCTGGTGGACCGATCACTGAAACACCTCTAAGAAATAGTCAAATAGATGCTTATCAAGGCGAGAGAGTTTATTTTTCCCGCTGACTTCATCATCTTGAACATAGAAGAAGCATATCAGATGTCAATAATCTTAGAAGGCTATTTTTGTCTACAAGTCGAGCCTTGCTGGATTTTGATACTGGCGAGATAGTTCTGCGGGTGGAGGATAAGTAATAGAGCTTGACCATGGAGAATCTAATCAAGCAACATAGTACTTTTTCGAAGTGAGATTTTGTTTCATTTTCTAATTGAAACTCTACTTTGATAACAATCTTTTGGACATCTTTTAAGTACCATAATCCATCCAAAACGTAGGATGACTAGACCTAAAAATCTCTATGTTCCATCTGTTTTGGATACAAATAACAATTCATACATCAATTCAAGGCAAATCATACAATGATTTTGAAGATTTATAGTCGGTCTCAAGATTTGAACCAAGAATGTGGATTTCTCCAACTTCTTCCGTCTTTCTTATTTTCGGGTAATGTTTTTCCAATTATTCTTGTGTAATTTAATTATAAGAATGTTAGGCTATGTTTTTCATTGTATTGATGAATGATGACCCTGTTATTTGTTTGTTTTAATTCGTAACTATTAATTTAGTATTTCTTGTTTTTCTTGATTAGTTTTGTATTCTCATTGAACTATTTGATTACTTGATCATTAATTAGATAGTAAGTTGTTTGTTGAATACTCACGATAAGTTTAGAATGCTAGAAAAACAACACATGGACAATAGGTATTAGAAATAATATATATGGCATGTGCAATCATTTGTTATGAATCATGGAATCAATGCATGTTTTTTCATATGAATTCGGACAAGTAATAGGATTATGTTGTGTTAAACATAGGTTTATTATATTTTGAAAAAGAATATTGAATAAAAGTGGATTATTAATTGTCTTGAATGCATGAATTTACTAGATTACACATTAAAAATTTAATTAAATAGCAATAGGGGGATTCACGATTCCAATACGAACATTCACATATTAATAAATACTTTATTGCTTTTTTAGTTTAGGATTAGTATAAAAACATACAAACCATCTCTTTTGATGTTACATAACTTCGAGTTTGACGAACTAATGAACCAGATATTAGATCTTATTACTCGTGGAAATGATAAATTCGAAACTCACTGATTTCTATTACTTGTCAACAATCCTGTATACTCGCAGGACTCATCGAACACGAGCCCCAAGGACTAACTTCAAAGTTTCCATTCAATTAGTTATTCCTTGATTTTTCAGGCAATGTCAAATAAAAACTAGATGTCTAATCCATTCAGTGCTCTAACAATCTCATACCCCAATATCATCTTGGATGATGCATCATAACAGATTCTCTATTGAGGATAAACTACAAGTGACTATAAAATCTATAAGTTCAGATGAAATAATATCAATTCAAAGTTTCCATTCATTTAGTTATTCCTTGATTTTTCAGGCAATGTCAAATAAAAACTAGATGTCTAATCCATTTAGTGCTCTAACAATCTCATACCCCAATAACATCTTGGATGATGCATCATAACAGATTCTCTATTGAGGATAAACTACAAGTGACTGTAAAATCTATAAGTTCGAAAGAAATAATATCAATTCTTCTTATTATTTGACTACTGTAAAACACTAGAATATATATAGAAGCATGACAAGAAATTTGTCATTGAATCCCATTATTCTAACAAAGAAAATCCCTTAATTTAATGGATAATATAAACTGAAAGATAATGGAGATTTCTGTAGGTTCCTAACTCCTTAGTTAAAAAAAAAAAAAAAAAAGAGGGGAAGAAGAAGAAGAAAAAAAAAAGGTTGACAATAAAATCAGAAACTAATTCCTAGAAATTGGGAACTAATTATTTCGTGATCTACTTACCCTAAATTAGGAACTAATTCCTAGAATGTTATATTTTCATTAGCCGAATACTGAGTAAACATGGTATGATCAGTCTGTCTCTAAATGTCTCTGTATTCTTTACAAATTTAGTGAAGCTCTCAAACCAGGCTCTTGTCGACTGTTTTAATCCATATAGAAATTTTCCAGTTTGCATACTTTTGATCCAAGCTCCTTATCAAAGTCTAGTGGTGGACCCATGTAAACTTCCTCCTCTAAGTCTCCATTAAAAAATGCATTCTTCACATTCAGCTATTGTAGAGGTCAATCAAGATTGGCTGCAATTGATAAAGGCACTCTCACTATGTTTAGTTTTGCCGCAGGTGCAAAGGTTTCAAGGTAGTGAAACCTTTAGCCACCAAGCGTACCTTGTACCACTCAAGTGATCCATCGACTTGTATTTGGTTGTGAATATCCATTTGCATCCAATTGTTTTCTTCTCTCTTGGCATATCCATTCTCTCCCATGTTTTATTTTTCCCAAGGGCTCTTATCTCTTCAAGAATAGCCTCCTTCAATTCAGGAGCCTGAAGAGCATCTGTATAGTATTTGGCATTTCCACACAAGATAATTGTGAAGTAAAAGCAGAGAAAGTAGGAGAGAGACTTTTTGTGAGAAGCAAAATCTGATATGGGGTGTTTGCTTCAAGTTCTAACTCTCTTTCGATTAGCAATGGGATTTTTAAGATTAGGAAAGCTAGAGATAAATTGAATTGACTTAAAATTAGATGAACTGGTTTGGATAGGTTCAGTATGAAAGTTACCAAAAGATTCGATAGGGTTTTGATTAGCCTTGATGGTCTCCCACACAATGCTATGGATTAATTTAAATGGTTTTGATCCTTGGTATGGTTTTGGAGGGGAAAAAGAACGGTAGTGTTTTGCTAATTCACAAATCTCACATTGAAATGAAGATGAAATTTTATTTTTAAAAACTAGGAAGCAAGTATAATGATATAGCATAACATTATGGTCACTAGAAACAGAAATATATCTAAAACAAGTAATTTGGATTTGTCTTCTCGAATCAGTTCCATCTTAGAGAAATATAGACCTTTGCTTTCTCTAGCACTGCCAATTGTCGTCCCCAAGATCAACTCCTAAAACTCATACTAAGAGGAATAGAATTTAGCTTGACAATTGAGATCATTATTTTAACTCGTTGATTGACAATAGATTACAAGACAATTTAGGTACATGTAGGACATTGTGTAGAGTTAAAAGAGATATAAAATGGATCCTATCCCACCTATTGTCGAGAGTAGGGACGAAACCAGGAATATTGTTGGGGTGAGCCCTAAGTTATTTCATCACTATTGTAATAAACTCCCAACTTTTCTTTTGCTTGTACATATTATTATTATTATTATTATGTAAACATGTGAAATATCCATCTGTAGACCATGGACAAGAGCTAATATACATAAAACATACCTGGACACGTAAGCACTTATATGCTAACCCACACCAAATAAGTAAAAAAACACTGCGGTAACTAAATAGACTAACGTACTCATTTAAAGCAGCAACTTGTCTTTTAACGTCACGATTTTTCTTCACTTTGAGAGCACAGATTCTAGGGTATTGGGATTGTTGACTAGAGGACTACATGTGAAGTTTTGACACACAAGAGCCATAACCTTGTCAGCAACAAAGTTATATTTAGCCATTAGAGCAATATTTTCATTAGTTTCTTTTCGAAAATCCCCTTTCTACATCATTATTAGGATCTATGTAGATCACCTGCAGTCCCCAAGGCACATTTTCAAGTGGTAAAAGGGGAGGGTGGAGAAATCCAACTTTGTTTGAGGCTGCCACGTTAAGGGTTCGAATCCTGAAATATGGATTTAGCTCTTGGGTAAGTGTAAGTGTACAAGTAGCCTTTCACCCTATACCCTTGAAGGCATAACCTGCGATTTACCTCCCTTACGATGCTCCAGGATAAGGGCGGTGGGGGACCCTTAAGGTTGAGGTTCAACCTTTATGTAGATCACCTGCACTCAACTGTACCAAATTCGAGTAAATGGGTCTGATGACAGGAATAGAAGAAAAGTGTAGTGGGTAATGTGCGAGAGAAAGTACTCAACTATTCGATACTGCACTAATCACTATAAAGTTAAGCAGAAATCAGACTGCATACACTCACATTACTCAAACATACATAATAACAAGCATCTGGCAAACTGGCTCACACTCAATTAAAATCAAAATCACAAAATTGATCAAAATAACAAATAAAAAGAAAATAAAATAAGTACTCCGTACTCGTTCTTACAGTTACAAAAAATGTATTTAATTGAAAGCGTGGAAGGCGAGAAACGAGAGACCCTCTTCTTTTGCCGATGGAAGGGGTCGATGCGAGAGACTCGGAGGCGAGAGTAAGATGTTGAGAGATTTCAAGACCTAGATTTTGTGGTTTCAGTCTTCAGATTTGGATTTGGTCAGATTATATTTTTTTGTTTCAACTTTTTTCTATTGCGTTGGTAAATTGGAAAGCCAAATAAGCCAATTCTCAAAAAAGAAAAAAAAATGAAAGGGATTGAGTTGGCTCTAAAAGTTCAGGACAGGTCTAGTGCAGGGGCTCCGCCCCTGGTCGAGAGAGAACCATTGGCAACCTTTGTTCTTTTGTTTCCTGCACAAGGATTGTTGTCCTTAAAAAATTGGAGCAACTTGTTGTATGATCAGTTTCTTCGAAGTCCATGATCCTGGAGTAAGTTTGACTTGAATTGACTCCGAGGAAAGCAGAAACAAAGTACCTTTCCGAGCCAAAAAAACAAGATGGTTGTACAAGTTCTCCAGTCGTTCCTTTGTAAATGGAGATACTTTTGAATTGACGTGCCGTTCCTGGTTCTTTTCATGGAAGGCTTGAAATGCCTGGTTTTCACTCTCTAGTTTCTTCTTTCAATTCAAAGGTTTTCCATTTAGCTTGTAAGAGGTTAACTAGAAAGAATTTCAGAAAAAATGGTTCCTCAGGGCAATCGGTAAAGTAGTGTAAGTGTTATGTCCTAAATTCAATCGATTTAGGTTGTGAACACTTTTAATATATTTAATGCATTTAATTTTAGCAAGATTTTTTATTTATTTAAATTAATTTTGTGATAAATAATGTTAAATAATAGAGTCCGAAGATCCAAATTTAAGTGATTTGTTAATTACAACGAGTTGTGATTATGAGATACAAATTACGTATGATTGGATCTTGAACAAACCGTGATCGTAAGTAATAACGAGATTCGGATATTGTTAATACAGATAGACCATCACGTGTAGCTTTTCTTACTTATGAAGTAAGTAGCTGATCTCACGAGCTAAAGTGTGGTAACACTTAAATGAACACGTGGATGTTTTGTTATAGAACAAAACATTGGAGACCCGCTAAGAGATTCCACATGAATAATTATCTGAGTGTCAGTGGTTAATCTCTAACGTTCGGTAGTGGAATTGATCCTATGACTTGAGGTGAAGACAGTCATGTTTTGACGGTGTTGGATGTTGCTTTGCCAAGGGCCACTAATACGACATCGTTCGGATATGTCAAGAACCATATGAAGGTTGTGAATGACCAATAGAGGATTCATCACTCTTAGATAGTAAGAGATTGTGATCTGCATTTCATTCAATTAAGTCAATAACGAAATCCTTAGTCAAGGTATATATATAAGTCGAAAAGGAGTTTTCGACTCATATTGGCTTAATAGTAGAATAAAAGATATAATCGATATTCGAAATTGACACACTTCCATATCTCGTAGTTGATCGGATCATATTGACGAATGGATTATAATTTCATGGTAAACTAACAGTTTTGGTTTTGTCATACCACGTGACATTTCTCGTCACATGTGTTGTCCTAATACATTGCTAGATGTCAGTCTGGAACGGCGAGTGTGAATTTGTGATAAATTAAGAGGGTGTTTAATTTATCAGTTTTGATTAGATCAAAATAATATTTCACGCCGTTAGGCATTATGGTCGAGAACCTGATGGGTCGCACACAAAAGAGAATTGGAAGATTGCAAATTGTCGATTAATTAATTCATCCAATCGTTGGATAAAATTAATTAATTGGATTGGTTATTTATATTTCCGAATTAATTAGATTAATTAATTCATGGACCGGATTTAATTAAATGGATTAATTAAATATTGGACCGGACCGGACCGGACCAAGCCCGTTTAGGTTTATATAAATACATGGCTAGGGTTTGAGATACATTATTGTTTTCATTATTCTTGCTGGCACAAGAAGAAAACCTTAGCAGTTGCAGTCTATTTTTTGTGTGGATTTTATTGGAAGTTGGACAATTGGATAACTGTGGGAAGCAGATTCAAGTTACTGGAAAAGGATAACGCAAAGGAGTTTGCAAAATCAAGAAAAATGTATATTTCTCATCACAGTTCTTATCTAAATATAAAGTTGAATCCTGATGGGAATGGAAACTGTTTATTTCCACTGTGCGTGTTTAAGTAAATTTCCAACAGTAGTATCAAAGCCAACTTTGTATTTTTTAGGAATTAATTTACATATTGATTAAATTAAAAGTTGATTTAATATTGTTTATCCCTGAATCTAGCAATTATAATTATAATTTTATTTTTTCAGAATCTGATTTTGAAAAACAAAAAAAAATATATATGCGGTGGCGCGCGCCTCTGCTACAGGTGGTAGGGGTTGTCGCCTTCCAGACGGCATCGCCCCTGCCGGCTGTTGGGCTGGGCGGCGCCGCCAACAGCAGTAGAAAAAAAAATTCTAGGTTTTGGTTGGAGACGGGAACTTCCATTGCAATTAATGTAATTGCAAGCCCCCGCCTACAATTTCTGAAGGGGTCAATCTACAATTTTTAAATGGAGGGCTTTTCTGCAATTTACGAATAATGAAGCCCCTATTGTTAAATTTTAAATTGGGTCGGATTTGTAATTTCAAAAGGTGTTTTAAAATTTGTATTTTAAAATTGGGTTTAAGATGATGTTTTAATTGGGTTTGACCCATACCTTAATTTTGACCCCAAAAAAATTAAAATTTATTTAAAATTTGAAGACTTATATATTTTATTAAAATTAGATTTTAACTTAAATATTTAATTTTGACTCTTAATTGAATTTTATTTTATTTGGGAATTTTGTCCTAGATTAAAATATTAATTCAATTTTATTAGAGTTGGACTCTAATATTATATTAATTAAAATTTGATTTCAATTAATACCACTCCCCAATGCATATTAAAATTTAGAGTATGACTCTAATTTAATAATTAATTAAAATTAGATTTTGATTAAATTACTTCGCCCAATAGTTATGGAATTAGAGCTGGACTTTAATTCGGGATTTAGTTAAATTTTGATTTTAATTAAATAGGCCTGCCAATTAAGTTAATTAATTAATATGATTAATTAATTATTTAATTATTTCGATCCTAAATTTTAAATTTGTTTTGGTGACTATAATTGCTAGATTTATGAGACATTGCATATAATATTAGATATTATACATATGAAACATTTATGTGATGAATGTTTATCTATGGATGATTATGGACTCGACCACATGGATGTGTTGAATGGTTGATCTACTTCTTGTTGTTTTATGGGCCTGCAAGCCCTTAATTGTTTTAGACTTTCGAGTCCGTTGTTATTATTGTTGTTATAAGTCTACGAGCTCTTTATTATATTGGATCTGCGAGTCCGTTATTATTGTTATTATTATGGGCCTGCGAGTCCGATTTCTTTTAGGCACGCAGTATAGGATACATGTTGCAGCTTGGCTAATTGAAGGCGCAAGAAAAGGTGGAAACCATGGAAATGGTGCATTGGTGTTGATCCAATGTTGTACACCTTAGGAATTAATCAACTAGTCTTCCCTTTGGCTTGGGAAAACTAGATAGAACAAGTTCATAATCATTCATACTATTATTTATGTATATGACCTTAGTTTGTTGAGTACACTCAAGGCTGGTCTATTAGGGATATGTTTGACACTATGAAATATTTGATATTTCTGAATGATGGGTTTAACTTAATTAAAATTTATCTTTTATTGAGTACACTCAAGGAGATAAGTTTTAAAGACATGTTAAGCTAACACATAAGATGTGTGAAGACAAAAAAGTTGTTAGTTTAATGATCTGAGAGTCGTATGGAGATACAATTGATAATAATATCTACCCAAATGTTTTATTAAGATTTGTTGAGTACCCTCAAGATCTTAATACAACGAATGGGATCCCGGCCCACTGGAATCAAATGTGGATTCAAATAATTTATGTATGAGGGTCATGAATTTATTTTAAACAGTGGGAGCACGTTTAATTAAAGTCCATATTGAATTTGTGCTTATGCATTATAATACATATTAATTCTATATTTTTCGTCATTTACAGTTTTTGAATCATGAGTAATCATATGAATTTGAAAGGCATACTGGATGCCAATAAACTGATCGGACCAAAATTTCTCGATTGACACTGCAATTTGAGAATCGTTCTCAAGCATGAGAAAATTGGGTATGTTCTTGAGCAGCCCTTTCCAGTGGTGTCTACTGAAAATTCCACTCAGGAAGAGGTGACTGCTTACAACAAACAAGTGATGACGATAACACTGCAGCATGTGTGATGCTTTCAGTTATGTCACCTGAGTTGCAGAAGCAACATGAGGGTATGGATGCTTACACTATGATTTTTCATCTCAAGGAGTTGTATGATGAACAATCTCGTGCGGAGAGGTATGAGACCTCTAAACAACTATACCGGTGCAAAATGGCAGAGGGATCTTGAGTCAGTATTCATGTGCTGAAAATGATTGGTTTCATTGAAAAAATGACTTCATTAGGTTTTATCATAGATCATGAACTAAGTATTGACTTGGTTCTGCAATCTCTGCCAGATAGTTATTCACAGTTTATTATGAATTTCAATATGAATAAGATCGAATGCACACTCTTTGAGTTGCTTAATATGCTTAAAACTGTGGAGCCCAATGTCAAGGCAAGCACTAAGCATGTCTTAGCTATTCATTCCTCCAAGGGCAATAAGAGGAAAATCAAAGGAAGTTTTAAGAAAACGTCCATAAAGGCTAAGGGCAATAACAAAGCAGTCAAAGCAGGTAAGGACAATGCCAAATCTGATGACCCATGCTATCACTGTGGAGTGAAAGATCATTGGAAAAGGAACTGCAAGGCTTACATCGCTAGTTTGAAGGGAAAGAAATCTTATGAAGTTTCTACTTCAGGTTTATCGAGGTTAATATGTCTACTTCATTAACTTCTTGGGTATTAGATACCGGATGTGGATCTCATATTTGTATAAATATGCAGGGACTAAAGAGAAGTAGACCACTGCAGAAAAGAGAAGTTGACCTGCACGTGAGAAATGGAGCAAGAGTTGCTACATTAGCTGTAGGGATATACTTCTTACTATTGCTTTCGGGCTTAGTATTAGAATTAGAAAATTGCTATTTTGTTCCCGCCATTACTAAAAACATTATTTCTATTTCGTGTTTGGACATGAATGATTTTTCAATTAATGTTAAGAACAATCGTTGTTCGTTTTATAAAGATGAGATCTTTTATGGTTGTGGTGTGTTGCAAAATGGAATTTATATTCTTAATACTGAGTCGTCTATTATGAGTATAGAAAATAAAAGACATAAAAGTGATAATCTAAATAATACATACCTCTGGCATTGCAGACTGGGCCATATTAACGACAAACGCATTTTCAAGTTACATAAAGATGGATACTTGGGGTCAACTGATTTTGAATCATTTGATAAATGCGAGTCGTGCCTATTAGGCAAAATGACCAAGTTTCCTTTTACTGAAAAAAGGAGAAAGAACCACAGAATTGCTGGAATTAATACATACTGATGTATATGGACCCATGTCAATAACTGCCAAAGGTGGTTTCTCTTACTTCGTCACATTCACCGATGATCATTTTAGATATGGTTATGTGTATCTGATGAAATTCAAGCATGAAGCACTTGAAAAGTTCAAGGAATTCAAACTTGAAGAGAAACAAACTGGTAAAAATATTCTCACGCTGAGATCAGATTGAGGTGGAGAATATTTAGATTATCTAAAAGAGAATGAGATTCTCTCGCAGTGGACTCCGCCATATACACCGCAACATAATGGTGTATCTGAACGGAGGAATTGCACTTTGTTAGATATAGTGCGATCTATGATGAGTCATGCAAACATCCCAAAATTATTTTGGGGTCATGCACTAATTGCTGCGTGCTACACACTTAATCGTGTCCCATCCAAATCGGTCGACAAAACTCCATACGAGTTATGGAGAGGAAAAAGACCAAACTTATCTCACATGAAAGTTTGGGGCTGTGACGCTTATGTAAAGCGAAATGAATCAGATAAGCTTGAGGCTAAGTCTGATAAATGCGTATCTGTGGGATATCGAAAAGAGACAATTGGATATCAGTTCTATAATCCCGTTGAGAAGAAGGTGTTCATCTCAAGACATGCCATATTCCTAGAGAAAGAGTTTATCCTAGGAGAGGGTAGTGGGAGCAAACTCGAACTTGAAGAAGTTCAAGAATCCACAGATACTGTTGACCAATTAGATGAACCTGAGTCTGATCCTACACCTGTTGACGAACAGACTCTTGATCAGGATGTAGAGAACCCTGAGGACACTCCAGCTCAACGTAAATCAAGTAGGATCATTCGACCTCCCAGAAGGTACGAATTCACGATTACTAAACAAGTATTATTAGTCAAGGATGATGAACCTACAAATCACGTAGAAGCAAAATCAAGTGTTGACTCGAAGAGATGGCAAGAAGCCATGGAATCCGAAATGAACTCAATATATGAGAACAAGGTTTGGACCTTGGTCGACCTTCTAGGTGGGATAAAATCGATAGGTTGTAAATGGGTTTACAAGAAAAAGGTCGATGTGGATGGAAACGTCTATACATACAAAGCAAGGCTAGGAGCGAAGGGTTACAAACAAAGATAAGGCGTTACCTTTGATGAAACTTTTTTGCCTATAGCCATGCTGAAGTCGATTCGAATTTTGCTTGCAATGACTGCATACCATGATTATGAGATATGGTAAATGGATGTCAAAACTGCTTTCCTTAATGGAAACTTACAAGAGGAGGTGTACATGACACAACCTGAAAGTTTTGAATCCAAAGGAGCCAACAAAGTATGTAAGCTAAATCGATCCATTTATAGATTAAAGCAAGCCTCTAGGAGCTGGAATCTTCGTTTTGATGAAACAATCAGAAGGTTTGATTTTATCAAAAATGAAAATGAATCATGTATTTACAAGAAGCCAAATGGGAGCGCGGTCGTATTCCTAATATCATATGTCGATGACATATTATTAATGAAAAACGACATCCCAATGCTTCAATCGGTAAAATTATGGCTGTGAAAAAATTTCTCCATGAAAGATATGGGAGATGCAACGTATATGTTGGGAATCAAGATCTATAGAGATAGATCTAAAAGATTACTAGGCTTATCCCAATCTTCGTACATAAATAAAATCTTGAAAAGATTTAATATGGAAGAGTCTAAAAGAGGTTTATGTCCCATGTCATATGGGATTTACTTCTCAAAAGATATGTGTCCTAAAACAAATGATGAAAGGAGTCGCATGGATAAGATTCCTTATACTTCGACGATAGGATCTATCATGTATGCGATGCTATATATGAGACCAGATGTTTCATATGCTCTAAGTGTTTTCAAGCAAACCCTGGTGAGAAACACTGGATAGCGGTTAAGAACATTCTTAAGTACTTGAGAATGACTAAAGATGTGTTCTTGTTCTATGGAGGAAATGAACTGAAAATTCATGGGTATACTGATGCCAGCTTTCAAACTAACAAAGATGATAGCAAGTCTCAATCAGAATATATGTTTACTCTCAACAATGGAGCGGTTAGTTGGAAAAGTTCCAAACAGAAGACAACCGCTGATCTAGCAATAGAAGCCGAGTATATTGCTGCTTCTGAAACAGCAAAAGAAGTTGTCTGGATCAAGAAGTTCATTAATGAACTTGGAGTCGTTTCTAGCATTGTTGATCACATACATTTGTATTGTGATAACAATGGAGCCATCGCACAAGCGAAGGAATCGAGGTCTCATCAACGATCCAAACATGTGCTAAGGCGATATCATCTTGTAATACCCCGAACTTCACGTTCTACATTTGGCCAATATGATTCATGCATTCCATGCTAATTACATTGTCATTTGTATCAATTTTCTGATTGCCTTCTCTTAAAACGATGCATTTGATCATCAAGGCTTTAAAATCTTTACATGGTGATAACCTTCGACTCTTCGATCTAGGTGGTAAATTTTATATTGAGCTATGATAGTTAGATTAACTAAATGTTGGAGATTGGCTTGGTAAGTAATGTAATATTTGAAAGGCTAAAAATTTGTATCAACGAAGGTTCAAGCTTTCCATTCGGCTAATCGAGGTCACCTTAAACCCTAGATAGGTAATTCACATATTTGGGACATGAGGGATGAAGTGACATTATCACAACATAATAATATATGTCTTATACGACATTATAAATATTGAGGTGCGAATTGTTGAAATCGGTTGAGAATCGGGTAAGAAATTAAATGAACAGCTGAGGAATTAGATCTATAAAGTACTTTGGGATCCTAATGCAAGTGAAATAGATTGTAAGCACATCAAAATAAACGAATGACACTTGATTTATACCTGCAAGGATAGATGTAAAATCAGAATTTAATCAAAGTAGACAACACCTACTTAACATGTGACGACTTGCCACTTTAACCTCTAATTCCTTCAACCTTAAGCCTCCAACACGTC
>NC_036250.1:15322151-15322316 GCF_002742605.1 Olea europaea var. sylvestris | reverse complement strand
CTTAATCCTTAAGTAATATGCACGACTTCAACTATTTAAAGACCACTCATTTACCTCCTAGATAATATATTAGCTCCCTGAACTCGTCCCTAAGTGATTCCAAGTAAAAAGAGGGTGAAACAGTCAAAGAGAAATAGAAACAAGAAGCTGGAATTTCTGAACAGC
>NC_036250.1:15321384-15321564 GCF_002742605.1 Olea europaea var. sylvestris | reverse complement strand
GTAGTGGAAAATGGACTGTTTTTGAAGCTCCAAACACTTCATTTGTCACAATGTTATGATCTGATTATCTTCACATATATGTTCTAGGTGTGTGGTAAAAGTTTGGGAACCTTTAAATATAGGTAAAGACATGAAAAAGAATTTGAAAAATGAGTGGACGGTGACGGAAACCTAGAAAAT
>NC_036250.1:15317823-15321203 GCF_002742605.1 Olea europaea var. sylvestris | reverse complement strand
ATCATATGGTGGTTACGATCATTAAGTATGAGGTTGCGTAACCTATTGACACTGATTTTTATTAAATACGTCATTTATGAGTATTTTCATATGCATGCACGACATGTAACATCGTTGAAAATCCTGCATGCAAAATATGATTTCAAAGTAAGTTTCATTATAAATGTTTTATTGACCACTACTAGGGCACCGAGGCATGTGAGGCATGCTTATGTGATATGTTTGGCATTGCGGGTGTTACTTCCTGGGTGATTGCAAAGGTAGTTAGGGAATGGGCCTTTGGTGATCACGGGAGGGCGGACCACTCGACTATGCCCTTATTATGATTATTGGCGCTGCCAGGTGGGAGACTTCTTGGGTGATCATAGGGGTAGTCAGGGGATGGGCCTCTAGTGGTCACGAGAGGATGGTCCACTTGTCGGTGTCGATTTCATACTGGCCATTTGATTATTGATATTGATATTATGCAGAGCTCTATCCGGTGCATAGTAGGTGGGTCAAGGGCCCAATGAAATGAAAGATTTCAAGTGAAATGATTTCTAATCGACTTTGACGAATATTGAAATATGATATTTTTATCGTGATATTTAAAGTAAATGGCATGGTGTCATATGTTGTTATTACTCATGTTCAGGACATGCATGATTTTGCTTACTAAGCATTGGCTTATGTAGTTCTTGCATTGTAGGTGAACATGGAACTACATAGAGAGCATGGCTAGCTGTGGAGCTCTTACAGGATTCCAGAGTTCGATGTACATGGATGACGACCTGTAGGGTTATTTTGTAGGCTGCCATCTGTAGGGTTATATTTTGCAATCCTATATAGTGTACTTTTGAAATGGCCTGTAGACATGTTTATAAGCTCTGAATATATATGTTGGATTATGGCAATATGATTTTGGGTTTCGATATGTTATATGATCGTGTCACAGGTGATTAGAAGTTAACAAACTCAAAAAAAAATATATGTAAAATTCTATATCTAGGTTGTGTATAGATATCAATGTTAATTTGGGGGCGTGACACATCTCATCAGGGAGATTATACAAAGAAATGACGTAACGATAGAACGAGTTCCCACAGATAACAATATTGCTGATCCACTGACAAAGCCGTTGTCACAACAGAAACATGATCGTCATGTGGACGCTTATGATATTAGATACATGAGTGATTGGATCTAGTGCAAATGGGAGTTTGTAAGTGTTATACCCTAGATCCAATCGATTTAGATTGTAAACACTTTTAATATGTTTAATGCATTTAATTTTGGCAAGATCTATTATTTATTTAAATTAATTTTTTGATAAATAATATTAAATAATAGAGTCCGAAAATCCAAGTTTCAGTGATTTGTTAATCACAAGGAGTTGTGATTGTGAGATACAAATTACGTATGATTGGATCTTGAACAAACCGTGGTCGTAAGTAATAACGAGATTCGGATATCATTAATACAGATATACCATCACGTGTGGCATTTCTTACTTGTGAAGTAAGTAGCTGATCTCACGAGTTAAAGTGTGGTGACACTTAAATGAACACGTAAATGTGTTGTTATAGAACAAAACATTGGAGACCCGCTAAGAGATTCCACATGAATAACTATCCGAGTATCAGTGGTTAATATCTAACGTTCGATAGTGGAATTGGTCATATGACTTGAGGTCATCATAGTGCCTTGTATGAGGACAGTCATGCTTTGACGGTGTTGGATGTTGCTTTGTCAAGGACCGCTAATACGACATCATTCTGGTATGTCAAGAACCATATGAAGGTTGTGAATGACCAATAGAGGATTCGTCACTCTTAGATAGTAAGAGATTGTGATCTGCATTTCATTCAACTAAGTTAATAACGAAATCCTTGGCCAAGGTATACATATAAGTCGAAAAGGAGTTTTCGACTCATATTGGCTTCATAGTAGAATAAAAGATATGATTGATAATCGAAATTGACACACTTCCATATCTCATAGTTGATCGGATCATATTGACGAAGGGATTATAATTTTATGGTAAACTAACAGTTTTGATTTTGTCATACCACGTGACATTTCCCGTCACATGTGTGACCCTGATACATTGCTAGATGTCAATCTGGGACGGTGAGTGTGAATTTGTGATAAATTAAGAGGGTGTTTAATTTATCAGTTTTGATTAGATCAAAATAATATTTCACGTCGTTAGGTATCATGGTCGGACCCATCAGGGTCGCACACAAAAGAGAATTGGAAGATTGTAAATTGTCAATTAATTAATTCATCCAATCGTTGGATAAAATTAATTAATTGGATTGGTTATTTATATCCCCGAATTAATTGGATTAATTAAATATTGGACCGGACTGGCCGAGCCCGTTTGAGTTTATATAAATACATGGCTAGGGTTTGAGATCCATTATTGTTTTCATTATTCTTGCTGGCACAAGAGAAAAAACTCTAGTAGTTGCAATCTATTCTCTGTGTGGATTTCATTGGAGGCTGGACAATTGGACAGCTGTGGGAGGCAGATTCAAGTTGCTGGAAAACGATAACGCAAAAGAGTTTGCAAAATCAGGAAAAATGTATATTTCTTATCACAGTTCTTATCTAAATACAAAGCTGAATTTTGGTGGGAATTGAAACTGTTTATTTCCGATGTGCATGTTTAAGTAAATTTCCAACAAGTTGGACTTTCTGTAGTTGCTTCAGAAGAATCAGTGGTTCCTCTAGCCCTGATCATAGTTGTTTTGACCATTTAAGAATCGGATCAACACCCTTTGATACTATATAAGTTTAGAAGAAATAATCTCAATTCTTCTTATCATTTGACTAATGTAAAACACTAGATTATATAGGGAAGCATGATAACAATTTTGTCATAATCCCATAATTTTAGTAAACAAAAAATCTCTTAATTTAAAGGATAAATAAAAAATTGAAAGATGATGGAGATTTCAGTATATTCTTATCTCCTCATCATTTAAAAAAATAGAAAACAAGATAACAATAAAATCAAAAACTAATTCCTAGAAATTAGGAACTAATTATTTCGTGATCTAATTACGACCAATGGAAGCATTTCACTCGGACGAAAGCCGCTAGCAAACTTCTCCATTTAAGATTTCAAGTACGCATTTTTTTACGTTAGGTGCAAAACTTGGTAATAAAGGACAAGCATCCATATAACCACAGTGGTTCAACTTGAATTCATGCTTTATGCTCACAAATAAAACACGCAATAGAATTTGTTTATTGTTTCTGTCCACACCAGATTAATGATGGTTTTAAGTATTGATAATTAATGAATTCCCACCATGTTGATAGAGGTCTGAAATTCCAACAACAACAAAAAAAAAAAAAAAAAAAAAAAAAAAAAAAACGTTGAAAATTTTTAA
>NC_036250.1:15260682-15317391 GCF_002742605.1 Olea europaea var. sylvestris | reverse complement strand
CAAAAAAAAAAAAAAAAAAAAAAAAAAAAAAAAAAAAAAACACCTTGGCAACTTTATTACTGCATATGGCATCTCTGACCTCTATTCAAAGCATGGTTGGTAAGCTTTTAAAATTCTACATAGAAGTAAAATTACTTGTATTTTATTTGTCAAAACTGACTAATGTATGCTACTTAAGTAAAAGGAACTTATTTTTCTAAAAAATAAAGAAAAATGTAGATTTTAAACAAGTTTGGAGCTTTTATTTTTCTTTATGCTTAGCCAAACATGATCTTAGTTTGATTTACATGAATTGCAAATATAGGCATGTCTGGTTGAGTTCCTGCTTTTGAAACTCCTAGTTCTGTAGCAAGGTAATCTCGACTATTATATTGACATAAAACTACCTCATCATCTTTTATAGGCCGAACCCATATGGAAGCTAACCCCACTTGCTGGAGTCAATCTATACGAAGAACCAAACCCTTATGATGAGGCAAGGCTATAAAGGGCTTAGCAGGAGATCGCTTATGTAATCTTAATAAGTGATTGATGTGACAATTCAATGCTACCATCGATTTATCCAGCCAGTCATGTCAAGTCTAAACCTTGTGTATAATTTATGGGCAATAAATTGGTATTAGCATTAAATGTTTATAATTGATTGTTCCCTTTGACAAGAGGCCTCAGCCGCATGGGTGAAGCCATGTATACTTTCATCCTATAATTAGTATCCATCCTATTAAACTATAGAAGCTCACTCAATGTGTCATTTCCAATAATAATGCAAGTTTAGAAGTTGAAACTATAACTTTGTTATCCTTACTGTTATTATCACATAATATCCCCAAAGTCGACCCCTTTTTGTTACATTGGAAGAGCGCGGCTAAAGTACATCTCACACTCGTATACTTATCACTTCACTAACTTGACCGTCGGAGTGCGCACGGCCAACTCCATCTTCATCGAAGGAAGCCACGTGTGGCTAACGGTTTATCCAAGTATGTAAGAATCAGACTTACGTGGATACGATAGGCCTTGGGATCTATTGGCCACATTGAAAGTACAAAATTCGAGGTCAATAGATTAATGGAGCCTGTGAGAAATCATACTATAACCATGAATATCTTGATGGTAGAAAATACTACAAAACGTGCCATAACTCTCCCATTTGAAGAAAGGTTCTTGTTCTTGAAGAAAGAACAAGGATAAAGAACAGGGGGAAGTGCTGAAGAAGTGCTATTTCGAGTGAAGGAAGCCTCTGAAGAAGAGGTCTTCCAGACTAATGTCAATATTCGTAGATCTCATCGTCAGCATCGCTAAGGTGGTGGCACTACTGCACACCTTGTAGATGTAGAAGAAATGGCTACAAACATGAGTATAGCCTAACATAATACTTCCATGCAGCAGTTACTTATGTAAATGCAAGGACAGGCTGAGCCTCAAGTGCCTCAGCAAAATACTTTCTAATAAGATGAAAATGAATATAACCAAATGGCTTACCTCTACAAACAAAGGAAATAGACTAGCCCAGCTGAAAGATGGGAGGAGGTAGACATGTCAACTATTTACACCTCTAGTTGACCTGTTGACAACCTGTACCAAAGAGAGGATAAATTTTCTCTGGAATATTTACAGGAGCGTGGACCTGGAAGGTCCTCTAGTATGTTTGACAGAATTGGCACGTCAATACGTAAAAATGCCCCAACAACAACCTCTTATGCAATAACCATAGGAGTATGTGCAAAGTCATGTGCCCCAAGATATGCCTCTACTTAGAAATAGACGAGATAAAATAAATGTACCAAATCCTATAAACTAGGATAGCCCATCATAGGCCAAGGAAGAAGATTCAAATTGTCTATGCCAAACTGGATGATGATAATGATGAAAGTCTCCTATTTTCTGAAGAGTTGAGCAAAGCCCATTTTCCAATCACTTTATACCACCAAAAATTCCCAAGCACGAAGGGGAAAATGACCTAGTGAAGCATCTTAACAACCATGATACCCACATGAGCTTGAGAGGAGCTTCGCCTATATTAAAGTGTAAAGCCTTCCACTTTACACTCATAGAAGCCACTAAAATATGGTATAACCATATACCGATTGGGAGTCTCAAAAGTTGGCTGACTTCAAAAAGGCCTTCTTGAACTAATATCTATCCAATAAAGATAGAGAGGCCTATATTCAATGTCTACATGATATGAAGCAACAGGTTGGTGAAACCTAGAAATACTTGGCTTGTTTCACTAATGAAATGACTTGCGGTGAAAAAGTCATTGATAGAGAGACTCTTTCAACTTTGAGACAAGTCTCAACATGAATACCCTCTTTTGGAGAAATGTGTAAAAACAATAATTCCATCACCTTTGATGCCTTGGTAGAGATGATGAAAAGTGAGATTGTCAATGAAGTATTGATAGACCATCGCAACCAACCTCCATAGGACATTTACCTTCTCAAATGCAAAGATGAAGCCCTGCTCATAACTGGTAAATCAGCTATGGACCCAAGTTGGACATACCATTGCCCTTATTTCAGGTTAAGCATTAACTATTATCACTATAAATGTTGTCCCTCTTTAGCTTATGAATAGGTTGGCCCTGATGTTTAAAGATAACCAAATCGGTTAAGGAGCAAGGACAGAGGCAGAATCTAGAACACTAAGCCAAGGAATAGGCTCTATTGTACTTACCATCGAACTTACAACCATGGAATAGATGATTGTATGTCCATGCCACATCAGGTGGAACAAAATTGATGCACATATAAGAATGAGTGATGCTGGACACAATCAACAAAATATGTCCCTACCTAAGGATGATTAACGACTTAGACAAGATGAGGCAAGAAGGCATCCTGAGGAAGAATTCCCCAGTCATAAAAGAAATGAAGATATGAACATGCCTAGAAATGGCCAAAGACAAAAAAGACCACCCACTGATAATACCTCCATTTGAGAGATATATACTATCATTGGAGGTCCACATGCTGAGAGATAATCTTGAAATGCATAAAGGAATTATTCAAGGAAAGCAAAAGATAGTCAGCATCATTCCCATAGGGTTGGAAATACTCCATTCATCACTTTTACATAGGAGGATGTAGGGAGTCTACATCACCGCATTATGATGCATTAGCGATAAGGGCTATTTTGACATGAAATGGCCTGATGTGTATATTGGTGGATAATGGGAGCTCCGTCAATATCCTATTTGGAGCTACCTATGATAAAATGTTGATAATTATAAGCTAACCCCATGACTTTCCAATTATATGGTTTCCAGGAGATGGCATCATTCCAATCAGAAAAATCATTCTTGCTATAGAAATGGGGTCTCCTCCTTGACAGTCCATCATTTTATGGATGTTACTAATTGTGGATCATAGGTCAACCTATCATGGAGTGTTGGAAAGATCTGCATTGAAGGAACTATGGGCTATCACTTCTATCCATGACTTATGTATAAAATTTCCTACCAAACTTGGCATCACTATAGTCATCAGATCAGGATCAAAAGAGTGCTATCTCAATTTCATAAGAAATGCTGAACCTCAAAGTATTAACATGGTTTTGGTTGACATTGAAATGCTTAATTCATCTGTAGAAGGGTAAACCCCTGAACAAGGGATAGACATTGAAATAGTAGACGTACATAAAGGAGGAAAAATCCATAAAGAATGGATGATCTTGAAGAAAGGGCCATGGATAGTAGATTAGATCTTCGAATTATAGATTCCAATTCTCAGACGGCTCCAGTGGAAGAATTGGAATGCTTTCTAGTAGACCTTCGAAATCCCTGAAAATTTTCCAGATTGGAGAAGGGATAAATCTAAAAAACAAGCAGAGGCTCAAAAGCTTTCTATTCAAAAACTTAGAGATATTATCTAAAAGATACGAAGGCATGGAACCCCAAGATTAGCTGCCACCACCTCAATATTGATCCAAAATTTGCTCCTCACAGGCAGAAGATGAGGGCTCTCAACGTAGAAAAGAATGAGGCCGTAAAAGAATAAATGAAAATTTTGATATCTAAGAGATTCATCTAAGAGGCCATCTATCTTAAGTGGATTTTCAATCCAATCTTGGTGAAGAAAAATAATAGCAAGTGAAGGATATACATAGACTTCTCCAACCTGAATCATGCTTATCCCAAGGATAGCTTTTCACTTCCAAGGATAGGTCTGATGTGCTGCAGGGCATAAGTTATTGAGTTTTATGGATGCTTGTTCATGGTATAATAAGATCAGTTTGCACCCTACAGATGATGAAAACACCTCATTCATTACAGATAGAGGTCATTATTGCTAAAGGTAATGCTCTTTGGCCTGATAATGTCAAGGCAACCTATCAAAGGCTTGCCAATAAGATGTTTGCTGATCTCATTGGAAAAATTTTGGGAGTTTATGTGGATGACATGCTAATGAAGAGCATCAAGACTGTAAACCATGTGAAGCACCTGACGTGGCTTTTTCAATCAGAACGAGATTGGGTTCCCTCAAATGTGCCTTTGGTATTGTCTCTGGAAAGTTTCTAGGCTACATAGTCAACCAAATGGGTACAGAGAATAACCCTAAAAAGATCATAGCCTTAATGGACATGAGATCTCCTAGTAAACTAATTAAAGTACAAAGTCTCATAAGTCCATTGTTAGCTTTGGCCGCTTTGTTTCGAAGGCCACCCATAAATGCCTTCCATTCTTCAAAGTTTTTAAATGAGAAATTTTGTTAAATAGAATGAAAAGTACAAAGAGGCTTTCCAAGGGCTGAAAAGGTATTTCGGACATGCCTTCTATCCTTCAAAGCCTAAGGAAGAAGAACCGTTGTTGTTGTATTTGGTTATTTCTACAAAGGTTGTAAGCTCTATGTTTATAAAGAAAGAATATTTGTATTTATTATGTGATCAAAGCCTTTCTATCAATAGAAATGCACTACACTGACACGGAAAAACTCGCCTTCTTTTCCATTACTATTTTCGAAAAGTTGAGGCCATATTTTCGGGCCTATAGCATACAGTTGTTTATCAATTTTCTAGTCAAATGGATGCTTTAGAAAGATTAATGAAATGGGCTATGGAGCTAAGTGAATTTGATATTATTTATAAGTCAAATGCTTTTGTTTAAAGGGCAAGCATTTGCAGATTTCATAGCAGAATTTGCCAACACTCTGGAATAGAGACGGCGATGAAGCTAGTCGAATCTCCCACGTGGAGCTTGTTTGTTGATGTTTCCTCAGGGAAAACAAATGTAGAGACTGGAGTGGTATTGATCAACTCAGAAGGCTACAAGTTTAATTATGTAATAAGATTTGGATTCAAGGCCTCGAAGAATGCAACTGAATATGATGTGCTATTAGCCAACCTCGAATTATCTAGGATGATGAATGTGAAGATACTAAAAATAAATAGCGATTCACAATTGGTGGTAAGCCAAGTAAATGGCAACTTCACTATAAGGGACAAAAGTATGGCAGCATATCTCAAGCATGTTATTGATCTTCTTCCATCTTTTGAAAAATTTGAGTTGGCTCAAATTCCACGTATTGAGAATGTCTACACCAATGCCTTATCTAAGTTAGCTAATAGTAAGGATTCAGAGCTGCTCAAGCTGGTCCCAATTGAACCCCTAGCCAAACCTTCCACCTCTAAATGAGGAAAAGTCATGTAGATTGAAGGAATATCATCATGGATTCAATCAATTATTACCGTTCTCAAAGATTAGGTCCTAACAGATAATAAAGAAGAGGCCCATAAACTCGGGGGAAGGGTTGCGCATAATTAGATACTAAGACAAGGGTATATCAGCTAACTTCGAAGAAGCATACATTTTGATTTGTAAGGAAGTATAATAAATAACAGTTTCACCACAATTTAGAGGCAGCCTTTTCAAGAACTAATTGTAGTTTTAAGCCTCTGGCCATTTGCTAAATGGAAAGTTGACATCATAGGGCCTTGCTCAAGGAAAATGGTAGAGCTAGCTATATTATTGTTGCCATTGATTACTCTACCAAATAGGTTGAAGCTAAACCCTTGGAGAACATTACAGAGGGCAACATTTCCAAGTTTATTTGGAAGAAAGCATCTGTTGGTTAGAAATTATCATCAGACAATAGGAAGTAGTTTGAAAACAAGAAGGTCAGGAATTTGTATGGAATGTTAAGAATTAAAAAACATTTCTCATCACCCCATGACACTCAGGCAATGAACAAGTGCAAGCAGTCAACAAAAATATCAAGCATATCTTGAAAAAGAAGCTTGATGTGTTAAAAAGAACATGGTTGGACAAGTTTTCCAAAGCACTATGGACAATTCGTACCACAAGTTGAGCTACAAAAGAAATATTCCATTTTCTATAGTATATGGGATGTTGAGGTAGGATTGCCTTCATCTCGTTGCCCACATTTTAATGAGATATCTAATAATGAGTTGAGGAAAAGTAAACCGAACTTTGTTGAAGGAAATAGGGATGACTCCCAAATGAAGCTTGCCTCTTATAAAAAAAATGGCTCGATACTATAACGCAATGTAAAGAAGAAGTTATTTTGAAGGGAAGACCTTATGTTGAGAAGTATTTTCCTATCTTCTAAAGAGTCAGGTGTAGGAACATTGCACCAGTTGAGAGTTAAAGATTTAGATAGAAAAGCTTAGTCACATTCCTGGAATGTTGAACATTTAAGAATGTATTATTGTAGGCATGGCCTATCTATCTAGGTGAATCTTCTTTCCTAGATTATGTAATTATCCTATCAATAAAGATACTTTTGGCATCTTTGAAATTCATTCTTACTTAAACCCCTTTCAAGAATGGATCATACATTATGGAGAAACTCTTTGCACAAAAAAGGCACCCTTATGCAAAGAATGTCATCAGCCTCGGAAGGAAATGTATGAAGCATCCTTACAGGCGCAACTTTGGAACTTACAAGGTGAACCCCTTCCATGGATAAATCAAACATCACAGAGGAAATCTTTGCATGGAAAAACTACTCCTTGCGAAGAATGTCATCAACCTCGAAAGAAAAGGTATGAAGCATCTTTATAGGGCCAACCTTTAAACCTAAGAGTCAAACCCCTTCCATAGATGGATCAAACATCATGAAGTCTTTGCATGGAAGAGCTACTCTCTTATAAAGAATGTCATTCACCTCGGATGGAAAAGAATGAAGTACTCTTACTATGCCAACCTTGAAACCTACGAAGCAAACCCCTTCTGTGGATCGATTAAATATCATGGAAAAAGTCCTTGCATGGAAAAACTACCCCCTTGCAAAGAATGTCGTTCACCTCGAAAGGACCTCGAAACCTACGAGGTGAACCCCTTCCATGGATGGATTAAACATCATGGAGGAAGTCTTTAAACAAAAGAGCCACCCCTTTTTTAAAGAAATTTAGATGATCCTATAAAAAGTTTCTAATAGACATATTCTCATCATTTGTTAGCTTGCAATAACATTTATAGGTGAACTATCTGGCATGAAACTTCGCGCTATTATCCAAAGGAAAGGTTAAATTATGCACTGATGATGAACCTTTTATACTAGAAAATATTTCAAGATTGTTCATATTGGTTTGTTCAATCCGCGTGAAGATTAACTAGGAGAAATGACCCATTAAAAAAGATATGTGCTTAGCTAAATAACCTCGTTGATTTGATCATGTTATTTTGAAACTATCCTAAGCCATCATATCATTTTCTTTGAGGAATTCATATAGTTCAGATTATTAAGTCAATTCAAATTCGTGCATCAAAATATCAGTTTGTATTGTTTGTTGAGGCGCCAACACTCGTACAAATTGAGAAAAGTAAAACAACAAGAACTACATAGGAAAAAATTCTTTATATATTGAAAGCGAGATCATTACAATTGGCGAAGTACCTTAGAAATACAAAGCAAAACAAAAAGAAAGAAGAACTTAAATATGTGATGTGGCATCATCCTGTTGAGGCTACAGTTAGCCCCCTTCCTCTAAGCCTTCGACTGAATTTTCAACTGCATACGTCGGAGTGGATGAATCTACTGGAAGAAACTCATCCCTTATTGTAGCCAAGTCCATTTTGGGTATTGTTCTGTCATCCTTTTAAGGACTTCATCGTATGTAACCTTCCTGAAATACAAATCCATGTCGTTATACTTAACTATTTCATGGAAATGCACTGAGTACTTATTAACAACTGCTTTCTCTGCCCCACTTAACTATTGTTTTAGACTAACAACCTCAGCAGTTAACTCACCCACCTGGGAACTTTAGCTCTCCATTCTCTTTATATGATGCCACCAATGCTGATGAAGCTATCTTTTACAAGTTGTCCTCAACTTGCTTCACCATGGCATTTACTTCGGCCTTGCAAAGGTGGACCTCCTTCTTCAATTTCTCATTTTTATTTGAAAAGAGCCACATCCTTGACTATATCGTAGCATGCCTTAACTTGAAGGCCTCGATGACAGTAGTAGAGGGATTAACATTTAGCCTTTTTTATTTCTACCACTACATCATCTGCCTTTTGGAAAAATTACCGATTCAACCTCTACAACATCCTCGTGTCCATTTGGGCATTGAGAAAGAAGCCTTATGAGCAAGCCTCTAAGGTGAGGCCAACTTCAACTATATCAATCGAATCAGAAGTCTCGGCATGCTAAGAATACTTATCAATCCAGTATTTGTAATGAACTCTCGTAGACACCTGGACCTCAGTGAGAAGTATCTTCAAAATTGTTAAGGCTATCTCACTCGACCTTCTCCCAAGAAGTTTTGGGCTTTTCTTTCAAAAGCTCCTCATTTAGCCACATCCTCCACTTTCTTCTTTTTGATGAGGCTACTCTCATCTCCAAGCTACTCTTCTGCATCAATTATTTTTATAGAATAGATGGGGTATGCCGTAATTGGCTTCTTAAGTGAATCATTAATAGTCATTTAGCACTTTAGGAGAAGAGAAAGTTTGATGTTCTTTGTCACTGTCAGCCGCCTCTTCTAAATCTACTCTCCTTAGGGCTTAACTTTTTCCTTTCTCTTTTTTTTTGTAGGTGAGGAGACAGGTCCAACTTGGACATACAGGATAGTTAATTCTTTTAATGTTTATAAGTCGAAGTGTTGTACTCAATAGCTTGTTCTTCTTTATCTTTCCAATGCATCTCATAAAGAACATGTCAGGCTTGACATATTCCTTATTGTCATGTTGCTATGCAAAATGGATGATGCTTTAACACTTGATAGCCATTAATGAATGTGTAATGAAAAGAGCTCTCTTCGCTTCAACCTTCTTGAAAGACCTCTTCTCAATGGCAGCTTGTAGATGTCTCTAACAACAGCCCATTCAACCGGTTTAAGTTTGAAGCGATTGACTGCAGCTATATAAAATTCAAGTTAGCAAAATAGCGAAGGAAAACAAAAAAGTGACATAGGCTTTTGATAATGGAAACTCACTCTATTTATGATATTGGATCAGCACAGCTATTTCTGGGACCGCATCACCTCTACTGTCTGCCAACTACCCATCACTCAGAATCAAGATGACTTTCAATTTTTTATTGAGGTTGGAGTATCCGAGATGAAGGACGAATGCAGCCCGAGGGGCTCATACAATATCACCCCTTAAAATCCTTCCCCGACTAGAGGCTTGAGGTTGGAAGTGGCTTTGAAATATGTGGGGAAGCATATCCTAGCCAAGAGTCAGATGAAGAAAGACCTCCTAATTGGCTCCATGCATTTGGAAGAAGTTGGATGGGGTTACGTCAGCCACAAGGAGACCCTCTACCTCATACTGTAATCTATGGGGCCTTCCTGCATCATCTAGTCACTATAGAGAGACCCCCATCATCCCCATAATCCTCTTAATAGGAATTACTGGAGGCAAACTCACCTCGACACATATCATCGCCATGTTTACCTTTCCAATAGAACCCTGACCATCTAATCAATTTTTAGGTGAAAATTTTGAGAAAAATGGTCTGTCATTTACATAAGTATCAAACAGAGCAACTAGAAGGTTGATCGCTTGTCAAAAAAGTACAGATGTTGTCAGAGAAAATGCAAAGGATTTCCTGATTGCTTGAAGGCTTTTGCAAAGTAAATGGCATAACAAATAGCTAAGGCACATTTTATAGGCAATCTAGAAGAATGTGTTAGATGAACGTAACTCAGTCTGAGGCACATACCTGTGCTCCCCAATCTGAATCATTAAACTCAAAAGATGCCCATCTAAATTTCAATGGACGAGCCAAATTAAATCATACTCAGCATGCACGTGTAGATCTCGTTGCCTCTACCAGTTGTAACAGACTGTTATCATTGTGCATTTAATGTGCAAACAATATGTGTATTAAGAAGGAAAAACTACTTCACTACCATATCTTGGAAAGAGAAGAAGTTTTCAAATCATTACAGCACTCATCCTATCAATGTCTGTTCATAACTATGCATTTGCCAAAATAACCTTATCATAGGCTTCAACTCCATCAGCAGGCTTGCCCTCTTAGCAAGCGCCTTGCATTTATGAATTTCAGCCTTATCACTAGCTTCAACTCCATCAATTGGCTCATTCTCTTAGCAATGGCCTCACGTTAATAAATTTTAGTCTTATCATAGGTTTCAACTCCATCAGCAGGCTTGTCCTCTTAGCAAAGGACTCGCCTTTATGAATTTTAGACTTATCGCGAGCTTCAAATCCATCAACAGGCTTGCCGTCTTAGCAAGGGCCTCACCTTTATGAATATTAGCCTTATCGCAGGTTTCAACTCCATCAATAGGCTAGTCATCTTAGCAAGGGCCTTGCTTTTATAAATTTTAGCCTCATCACTGGCTTCAACCCCATTAACAAGCTCGCCTTCTTAACAAAGGCCTCACCTTTATGAATTTCAGCCTTATCATGGGTTTCAACCCGATCAACAGGCTCTTCCTCTTAGCTAGGGCCTTGCCTTCAGCCAGGTTCAAGTACCATCGTGACTTTCTACTCACACAGCACAACATAGGTCAACTCATTAAGATCTCAACTTAAAAGTTCACGTTGAACTTTGGGAATAGAGATATGCTACGCTATTTCTTCGTAAGAATGCAACACGATTCAAATAGAACGAAGAACATCTCAACCTAGCAGCTGCACATCAACTCAAAAGTTCACGCATTATATGAATAACAATACATGGAATTTGGGGACTATCGTTATGCATCATCTAACGAGACTCTAGAGAATCCTACGTGGTAGGCAAACTTGGGCCCATACTTTGTGTTTTGGCCAAATCCCATTGAAGAGGCCGAACCCATTTGCTGGGGTCGACCCATATGGAAAATCGAACCCTCATAACGAGGCGAGGCTGTAAGAGGCTTGCAGAAGTTCTTTTATGTAATCCTTAATAAGTAATTGAATTTACTACCATCACTATCATATCTAGTTAATCAAGTCAAGTCTAAGCCCTAAGTTAGATTTGTGGATAACTAAATGGTATTAGCATTAAATGCTTAAGATTAATCGATGCCTTTGACAAGAGACCTCAGCCGCGTTGATGAGGCCACATAAACTTTTATCCTACGATTGGTCTCTATCATATTCTACTGTAAAAGCTCACACAATATGTCATTCCAAAAATAATGCAAGTTTAGATTCTTAAGTTATAATTTGCTATCCTTGCTATTATTATCACATAATCTCCCCAAAGTCAACCTCATTTTTCACATTGGAGGTTTGCATCTAAAACAACTCCCATACTAAATACTTACCATTTCAACTGACTTCATCGTCGGAATGCGCACAACCAACTCTACCACCAAAAGAAGCCATGTGTGGCTAAGGGTTTGTCCAAGTATGAGGAGCCAATCCTACGTAGGAGGCCTTGGAATATGTTGACCATGTTAAAGGTACAAAAATCGAGGTCAGCATAAATCATAACTAAAATTATGTAAGATTCATTTCAATTATAAGAAATATATGGTATTTAGTATAAAAATGCTAATTTTCCCTAAAGCTTGTCCCAGTAAAACTTGGAATTCCATTGCAACAAAAATCAAGGGAAACTCTGTTGACACACGGGTATCAAGTTCTTGTGATTGGAAACAAATCCGCATTATGATACTTTAGAATCTTATAAAAGGTCTAAATTCTCGTTAGATGATACTAATTCTGCATAACAAACATGTAATTATGTAAATTTGAACTTTGAATTATGGTTTTGAAGATTTATATATAAGTCGAATTAGTGAGAAAATAAGCTCACGCTCTTTGGAGCTTGAAGGGAGAATCTTGTGAGTTGGAGACATTCGGAGCAGTTTGCATGCATCGAATCACTCAGTATCATCACCGTTTTATGACTCGAGTATATAAGCTTCACCAAACCGATACTCCATATTTATAGAGAAGAATTAGAACTATAAGAGATATAACAGCCATAATGACTTGGGATGAAGGGGTATAAAAGTCATTCATAAATGCTAATATATTTACAACATTCTTCCTTGAATGACTATTTACATACTAATTATCTCATTGAAATATTATTAGGCAAAACTTCGATGGGACAAAAATGCAAACAAATGAAAATTATAACTTTGTCAAGAAAATCCAATGGGACAAAACTTGACCAAAGGAAAAAGAGTACATCTACTCCCCCTAATTTTAATTCTTGTATCAAGCGATCCATAACTTGTATGTTAATATCTTCAATAGTGATATCTTAAACATCAATGTCTTCAATTAACATAGTCTTCATACAAAATATTTATCAACATTTTTTTATGACTATAGTAACATGATGATTCGAAAAATAGCGCTTGTTGATCTCTTTGGGAATCTCATACATATAAGAGTATTATTTTGAGGGTAAATATCTAGCTTGTTATGGACATTCATCATAAAAAGAATATGCCTCGTTAAAATCTTAGTAGAAAAAATCCTAATGAAAGAAAAAGCATACATTATTCTTTTGAATACATTACAAAAATTGTCTCGTTGAAAACCTTGCCAAGTTAACTCATTGGGACAAAACCTTGGTAAAGTGAAAAACGGTACAACGCATATTTACTCTTCATCGTGGTAATATCAATGGAATTATACTCCAAGCGTATTAAATCTTTTAGGGATAACATTAATAGTCATGCCAGATGAATTGACATCACGTATATTAAATTTCATGCATAGTCAAGATAACATGATATGAAATCTTGATTTCATCTACCACGATCTTTGTGAAATTCACTATGTTGAGAGTCATGCATTATATATTACGACTTCATTTTTATCGTTTCATTTTATTATAAATATATACCTTTAGATTTTCGGATTGCAGATCTAAAAATTTCACGTTTTCTAGTAAAATTGGTTTATGATTGCATACATTTTATTTGGCCAATCATTAGTTCGTTCGACATATTTCGACACATTTATTTTGATTCATTGCTATATGATGCAATATATGATGTGCAAAAGTGTTGTCGACAAATTTTTCTTTTTCGATTCTATTCTTTTCTACAATATAACATAACTTATTAAGATATCTCAATTTTCAACATATTAAGCACAAGAACCTCTTTCGGGGTTTTATGATTTGTTATGTCTATATACTTCCCAAAAGTATACATTTCCTAAGGGGATCATCTTCCTCATATGCTCATTGTTTTGGAAATTTTTATTTTAGAATCGAATGTAATCACGCTTCAGGAGTGCCATAATTTTTTTCAAATATAATATTAACTAATTATCCTCTAGGATGTTAATTCGAGTTGGAGCATTTAAAGTTGGTATGTGAGATATTGTTGATTTTTTTGATCAGTAAATGCATCTAAATAAATTGTCTTTCTGACTTCTAATTCAAATTATCTTTTGCAAGGATAATTATGTATTTCTACATTATTTTTAGTCTGAGAAAATTGTTCAATCAAATTGACAATCAACAAACTGCATTATAAAATATCACTCATTTGGGAAAAGGGTACAAACTATACATTTTCAACATTCTTGACTTTTTCGTCTCAATACAATGTGGTGGATTAATTGTATATATATTGCACTATTAAATATTTAGATGAAAAAATCAAGCTCTGACAAGAAGCTAATTAAAATAGAGAGAATATGATGTTAGCATGATGCATAATAACATTCCATAAACAGAAATGGGATGTACTTTTTTCTAAATTAAATTAATTTGAGAAATTTAACAAGCAATAATGTTAAACTATTTATCGACATCCAAACTAACACATATTAAATGTTGATGTAGAATTAACAAGACACATCGTCTTGATTGTATATTTTAATATTATTGTCATAATGTAAAATTAAAGCTGTAAATTCACAAACTTCAAGTTGCGAATGACATCCAATTATCTAACAGATGCATCAAATCTATTATATAAAAATAATATCTAGATGGTCAATGTGGAGGATGATGGCACCAAATATGTCACTCTAATTAATTTTCTAAAATATAGTTATATTTAATGATCAATTTTTGATAAAGATAGCATATAACATAATTATTTATTGGATTGAAGAATCTTCAGATTCTTCATTGAATGTTCATTTCAATTTTTAATTTCGCATCATTATTGATTCAGTGATAGTCCAATTGGTCATACCAAATAATAAAATCAAATTGAACTTCTGGTTTAATATAGTGTTTTTTTTCAATTGTACAACACATTTTAGAAAAAATTTAGTATGTTTCTTTCTAATATAGTAGAGAATAAATTAGCAGTAAAATTTTATTCTCCAACACGATGCACTATTACTCTTTTATAGTATCAAAACAATAATTTTTTTGGAATACTGATTATGATTACTTAAGATTAATAGAACTATAGTTTTCAGAAATATTGCTATATATATACAAGTTAATCATAATATTCTTTTGAAATATTAATATGTATAAATTTGTGTTTCTTCAATAATACAATACCATATTTTCCAAGAATAAAAATATGTATGATTTTATATTTCTTCAAGAACAATAAGTCAATATTCTTCTGAAATATTGAAATTATAATATCTTATCTTTATGGGAAAAGTAATATTTCACTAGAATATTAGGATCACATAATTTATTTATTTTTTCAAAATCTACATAATAAAATTCAGGAATATTAATAGAATTATAATTTCTGTTCACAATTAGAAACAAATTCTTATTAAAGAATATGATATGAAAAGGATATTATACATTTTTTAGAGTAATAATACAATATTACTTTAAATATTTTATGTATAAATTTGTGCTTCTTCAAAAGTAACAAAATAATATAAATAAAATATTTATTTTCAATGGATACTATAAAATTCTTCTGAAATATAGATATATATTGTTTCCTTTGAAGAATAATATATAATATTCTTTTAGAATATTGTGCTACAGTATTGAATGAAAAAAAAATATTTTTAAGCAAATATTTATCTATCATAATTTGATATAGTCGAATAGATATAAACAGAATGAGTAACTATATTTTTATTCACACATTCAGTAAGATCCATAATTTTTACTTACTTTTTAACTGCACATTATTTGGATCCACTTCTTGTTAGCAATTGTAAGTTTGATAAAATACAAAAACTTTTTAAGTGCTTATAAGTAGTGAATCACAATGAAACTATAGTTATAAAGTATGTAAATGTTATAGCTACAAAACATGTTGATAAAAATATGATTTGTTCAATTTATAAGCAATTATAAGCTATGCTAAACATGTATGGATTTATATGTAGGGGTGTTAAATAGGACAAGCTAAGCTACCATCGAGTGCAAGCCCGCTTGCTCAACAAGTGCGGATCGACTCCAGAGCCGTGAATTTTTTTTTTAATTGCATATTTCTCTAGCATCAAGTGCGATGAGCACCTCGTCCCACTTTATACATCTAGTCATATAATATGCACACTTGTTGAGCGTGTATGACTGGCTGTAAGGTTGGAATAGTGCTCTAACATTTTCAGAAAAATACCTTTGGATAAAAAATTATCACTCGATTGAGAAATAAAATTTACTAATATCAACTTAATGGTTAAGTGATAAGTGTATTTTATATACTTATTTGGGCCTTTAAATTAAAGTATTTATTGATTATTTTAATGAATTATAGCTACATTCTTTGTTAGGTACAAATCAATATAAATGGCAAAATTCGAGAAAATGGTGAAAATGGGTTAAATTGTAAGATATCCAAAGTTTCAGAGACTAAAATACAAATATTGAAAAATTATATCGAACCTCAGGATAAACGTTTGAAATGTGCTAGAGGTCAATCAGATGAGAAAGGCAAAAGGTGAAATATAATCAAAATATTATTACGTATTAATTTTCAGTCAAAAAAATTATGCTCCAGATTTTCAATCTCAGATTGAGACTTATTTTTGGCATCGCAAACGTTTGAATTGAAAAAAAAATAATATTACTAGAACAATTGTAGACGTACTTTGAATCGCCTCAATCGAATATTGTAAGAGAGAGTTATGAAAAAAATATTAAAAGTTGTTCGTCTATCGAAACCGCCCTAGGCGTCCGTCCATGCCCGCAGGCAAGGTGCGCCTTAACCACTTCTAGGGGCATCTCAAACAAACCAAGCATTTGCCTTGGCTATGCCTAGGTGGATACCTCAGCATAAATTCAATTTTCCTTATTTTCTTTTAGTAACAATTCAATACAATCTTTTTAGCATCCTATACATTGTAAAACACGTCTAGAACAAAAGGAGGCCGATTTTATCATAGGAGATAAGGAGAAATATATATATATATATATATATATATATATATTTGAAAAAGCAGAATTTCAACTCTTGGGTCAGATTTCAAGCGAAGAATTGAAGTTTTCCCGTTTTCTCTACATTCTTAGCCCGAGTGATATCGTTTCTATTTCTTTTATGTAATTTTCATACTACAATGCTAAGCTAAAATATTTTGTGTATTGAATGTATGTTGAAACCTATGAATTTTTAGTTTTTAAATTAAGACTTACTGTTATTTTTTTTTTTAGTTAATTTCTTGTGTTCTTGATCAAATATGCATGATTATTCATTGTTTGAATGTTTGATCCCAATTTAGACAATTAATTACTTATGTATAGTGTTGAGAGACTCACAAAAGTAGAATAATGTGTATTTGATGTACGGACAATAAATATTAGGAATAATGTTTATAGCATGTGCGATTGTGGATGAAATTCCTATGATTGAATGCATGTTTTGCATATGAATTCAAATTAAGAATAGAATCAAGTCATCTTAAGCATAGATTTAACATATCTTGGAGGAGAATATTAATAAATTATCGATTGTCATGAATACATTAATCATGCTAAATTACATAAGTTGAGCTTCGGACTAGATATCGATATCTGAATTTTGAAATCCAACACATTTATCTTGTACTTGAAAAAAAAATTACGGCTTCCATAGTTTAATTTAGGATGAGTACAAAATAATCAACTCTTTTATGTTACAAATATCGAATTCAATACAAACTAGTCATATAGAGTTAACGGTTGTTCCTCACGGGATGATAATTTAACTAATCACATATTTCTTGTCAACGATTTCGTATGCTTCCGAGTTTTGTCCGAACATTAAGCAATTCAATATCAATATTATTAAAATTGAATTCAATTATCAACTACGTAGAATTGATGTAGGTTTGATCAGTGATATCAAATTATTCTATTAAAAAATTACTAGTTCCACCAATTGAGACAATATGGAATCAAGTATAATTATTAGTTAATGGAAATCAAACATACTACTGTAGATTGATTGATAAATAAAGCGTAAGGTCATGAGATCAAATTCACTATGTAAAAACATTGATTTATAAACTAAAATTATGGACTATGATCATCTATCCATCTCTATGAAGGGTAAAGCTGTCAGTTGATTAAAGATTAGAGAGATTCATGAGTTGATAGGAATTTATGAAATCATCCAATCTTGTCCTCACACTTCCCGACTCGAGTGGCACGCTGTTACACATTTGGGCCCATATGTGATCTCGATGCTGTTGCGCCTATGTCGGCTTTAAATAATAAATAATAAAAAATAAGAAATAAAAATCGTGTTTTCGTGTTTGTTAATTTTCAGAAAATTGAGGGCTGTTTTGTAAATTTCTGGGCACGTTTTGGTAATTATCAAAGGGAAAAATTAGGCCTTTAATCCATTCTCTTTTCGTTCTTCATTTTTACCTTCATTTAGAAGAAAGGGGGGGGTCAAGAACGAGGGCACAAAGAGGAAAGAAAAATCAAAGAAATTGAAGAAATTTTGGGGGGAAATCCCGATCAAGCCATTCCAACAATGATGGCGTTTTGGGAAAAGACGCTGATCGGGTATTTTGTTAGGCAGAAATTGATTAGGTTTAGTGATTTGCATAATGTTTGAAAGGATTTTCTGCATTTTAAACCAAATAGTAAATACAATAGGTTCTTATAGGAGATAGAATATACTCTTAACCCTAGGTTAGCCATTAAACTACTTTCAGAAAGAGTTAATGCAGTTGGTTGGATTTTAATCAATATAAAGATATAGAAGATTAAACCAATTGATGAATGCTAATTCCGCTCAATATCAGTAATTAGTTAAAATAGAAAAATTGGATCTAACAAATTAAATAAGTAATTTGTTAATTTACTTGTGAAGAAAATAATTAAGCAACGATTAAGTGGAATCATGAATCTCAATTGCTATATCCTCTCAACTTTCTTTAATTTTATGATTTGTTCTTTTTGTTAGTTTTACTATTTTCAAAGTCAAATTTTATTGTGTATCCTATTGTTAGGATTGAAATTATTAGAGTAGCATAATTAAAAGTAAACATTCCTCGATGGATCGACTCGAGCTCATCATCCACTTTATTATTTAAATGCTATCCGTATACTGAACAGGTCAATATGGAATGAATTACAAGTATAATTGATAGAAGTAATGGAAATCAAACTTACTACTAATGATTGATTGATAAACAAAATGTAAGAAGGTCATGAGATAAAATTCACTAGGTAAAAACATAGATGTGTAAACTAAAATTAATGACTACGATCATCTATCCATATCTATGAATAGTAAAGCTGCTAGTTGTTTAATGACGGAATAATCCCCTCATCCAAGGCCAATGTGGCCCTGGATTTCTAGCAGCCCTCTTTAATGAATAGAGAGATTCATAAGTTGGTAAGAATTTATAAAATCTTCCAATCATGTCCTTATACTTCTCGGCACTTTGCAATTCCATCCTTTTATCAAAATTAATTTCGAAATCACTTCCTTTAGCTTGATTCATCTCCAAATTGGAAAGTTTATCTAATAAAGCAAAATGTACAATAAAATGAGTAAAATACTGCCAAATTAATCAACTTTAAATATGTTGGTATCGCTACAAGTATTAAGCGTGGAAAGTGCTCGAGGAAAAGTCTATAGGGGGGTTGCTGCCTATGTATCTGATTGGCTACACAAGGAAAATGTTGAATCCAAGGACCGAGCCCTCAAGTTTAGGAATGAAAACTGTCGAACCACCGATTGGTCGACCAGATTTTGCAAGCTTATGGACACTAGCCTGAGGAAATAGCTTTCGAAGACATTTACTGATTAGAAAACTGGTTGATTACCTTGTGTTGGATTTTGATCTCCAATAAATCCTGAGCAATCACGTTAAAAAGTTTCGGATTATATTTCGTAGCCCTCGACCTATGAGTGAAATATTTATCAACCAATCAATTCATATACTTGACCCGAAAACAATGTGGGCCACTAGTAGCAACTTAATTGATTTTAATGTTGCATTGACCCAAAGTCACTTATAGGACTTCCTTGTATTTTGGCCCATTATTTTGTGTCTAAGCCCAATCCTTTGTATCTTAGCCTAAATTGATAATATACCTAAAACTATATATACCAATCTTTTTGTATAGAAGCCGTGTGTTTTTTTGCCTTTATTTGAGAAGAAAGAAACCGCTATCTCTGTGTGATCATATTCAAGTTCTTGCATTCTTCTATCTTCACTTTGCCTTTGTGGCTTCCAAAAACCACCATATTTTTGTTCCTTTGCGGGTATGAAAGGAGGAATGCAACCATAAGTAATTGAGTTGTGGGTTGAGGTTTAATTGGTTGGATGATATATTTAATGGTAAGTTTAATTAGAGCCTAGAATCTATCAATTGAAGATCGATTCCGCGACATTTGGTATCAGATCCTTTGGTAGGTGAAAATCTGCAATTTCGGGTGAAAAATTCAACCAAAATCGACCAGAAAACGCAGAAGAAAACTGTCTAGTTTTTCAAAATTCTGTCCAAACCTTTTTTTTCAAATTTCGGTAAAACCACTTACCTATTGGACGAACGGAGACCACCGGCCTATTCAACAGACTGGGGCATACCTAGGTGGTGGTGCATGACCGGTGACACGTGGAACTCTGACAACCCCGCATATGGGCCCGTGGAACGTCCTCCTACGACGGTCTCTTCAACCACTTTTCCTCTAGACAACAAGAAGGACCATGCGGTGGTATTCATTTTCAATTTTGGGTGCTGCTGTGAAACTTGGAGGATTTTGTCCCTGGGTGTTTGGGATTCAATTTTTGCTCAATTGGTTGCTGAAGTTGCTGGTGACATTGGGACAAATACTGACAGTCCTAAAGTAACCAATTCGCTTTTTTGATAATTTACAACTTAGATTGGTCTGCTCTGGTATATTAGCTCATCTCAATTTAAATTCAGTATTAGCACGTCATCGTGTAGGGTGATAATATGATTGTAGTTACAGTGAAATGGTAACATTGCTTGTGCTAAAAATTTAGAAGTTATTTGCCGTATTTGAAGTGTTGAATTTGATTGCAAGTTGGTAATTGATTTTGTGCTCTAATTGTCACATAGTAACTGTATGAGACTGCATTACGTAAGAATTTGAATTTTTTGTTTACATACCCTCGTGTTACATTGATTATCAAAACAGCTGGACTTGACTTGTTTGAACATTCCCTTAATCTAAGATCGTGAATATTACGAAAACCTAGGAATCTAGACGATGTATATTGCGATCATAGGATAACTTTGTGTTACTTATCTGTGTATTTGATTGATCTATTTTTCAAAAATGTCTTCACATTTCAAAGTTGGCAACAAAAGATAAAAGGGATTTTGGTTCAATAAAATGTTTTAAAAGCCATAGATAGCAATTTCCTACAAACTTAACGGAAGCAAAAAAAAAAAGAAAAATACGATAAACTTGCTTATTCTTACACCTATCTGATACTATTTTGAGAAAAGTTGGAAATCTTGATTCTACAAAAGAACTTTAACAAAAGTTGAAGGACTTATATTTGCTTAAATCCACTCCTAATAAGCTGTGTTTGCTTGAACGATTTTTTAGTTTTAAAATGGATCCTTCAAAGGGTCTTGCTGACAATTTAGATGTTTTTAACAAACTTGTTCAAGATATTATTAATTGTGATGAAAATGTGTCTGAAACATATAAAACTATTATTCTGCTTAATTTCATGCATGATTCATATAGAAAGGTTAATAATGCAATTAAGTATGGTAGGGACATTTTAATAACAAGATTGTCATAGACTCCCTTAAGAATAAGGAGATGGAAATAAAGGCTGAAAAATAAGATAAAAGAAGTGGTGGTTACATATGATGAAGAGTTGGATGAAGTTTAAACAAATGAATCTGGGTAGAGCTCAAGACAGTAGTGATTCGAGTAGTGATTCGAGTGATGAGGGTAGTAAGAAGAAGGGCAAGGGACGGGATAATTCTAGTGGTAGACAGTGTTACAGCTGTGGTAAGTCTGGGCACTTTATTACGACTATACCAAAAAGAAGGATAAGCAGAAGGCTAAGATGAGAGGTGAGTTGAATGTGGCCATAGGGTCATGTAATGACCCCAACAAAGTTTATTGTGAGTAAACCTAATTGCTGCATGTGCATCTATGTGTGATCCTTTATGCATGTGGGTGATTGTCTAATTTTTGTTGCATGATTATATGTTGCATTTCAATGTGTTTAGTATGTGCATTTGCATGAATTTAAGACAATATGATTACTTGTTCATAATTGTTTGTATGCATAGTGGGTTAGGATGCATTAACAGTGTGCTGTATGTCATTTGGTGAGGTGTAGTTTAAATGTCTGAGGGTACATTGTGGTTTGTATCGGGGATATGAAATGTGACATTTGAATCATAAGTGGAGATGTGATTAAATATCCAAAATCCTTTATCTGTAAAGGAATTCTGATCAGGTGAAGTGTGAGAGAGGCGCTTCCATCACTTTTGTTAGATGAAGACGCATTATCCACATAAGTTGGAAGAAGTGATGTGGTGATAGAGAATTATTCCGTAGAATTAGGATCTATTGTGACTTACCAATTAAACATTAGTTGAGTGATCAATCTAGTGAGCATGGTGAGCGATGAGAAGAGATATATGTTCTTGAGGTGAGAGCAACACGAAATGGGGTAAGATTAAGCCCCTGTTTGATCCTCATTACATTCAATTACATTACATTCCATTTTTCTCTCTCTTATTTTCAACGACCTGATCTTCCATAAAATAATATTACACGTAAATCAAAAACTTTTCCTTCTTTTTCAACTACTCATTTTTCTAAAAAATACTATTTCCCCCATTTTTATTTTCAAGTAATGGGGATCAAACGGGGGCTAAGTGTGGTGAGATCTTTTCGTAGGGTCATTTATGCATTTGTTGCATATGCGTTGGCCATCTGTTGATTAACTTGATGTTAATCTGTGGTTCTGTGTGAACGCATTTCTGAAAAGATCTGTGTGTTATCCTGTATATTGTCATTGCATATTTATTTGGTCTTGCATATTTACTATGAATATTTGCTTCTACTTGAGTGTTCTTGACCTTAGCGCGGGTGAGTACATAGAGTGGGTATGGTATGTGTTTTGAGTTGAAAATACGAGATAAGGTCTGTGATCCAATTTTATTAGTTATCTTAATTATGCATGTGCTAACTGTATGTTCTGATTTCTTGTAGGTTTATTGAATATCGAGGTGGAGATTTGTTGGGTTTTGATACCCAATAAATCCTGGGCAATCATGTTAAACAATTTCGGATTAGATTTCATAGACCTTGGTCGATGAGTAAAATATTTATCAACCAATCAATTCATATTCTCGACCCGAAAACAACGTGGGCCACTAGTACCAACTTAATTTATTTTAATGTTGTCTTGGCCCAAATTCACTTATTGGAGGGCTTCCTTGTATCTTGGCTCAATCCTTTGTTTCTTAGCCTAAATTGATAATATACCTAAAGCTATATATACCAATCTTCTTGTATGGAAGCCGTGTGTTTTTTGCATTTGTTTGAGAAGAGAGAAACAGCTGCCTCCTTGTGATCTTATTTATGTTCTTGTCTTCTTCTATCTTCTCTTTGCCTTTGTGGGTGAGAAAGGAGGAATGCAATCATAAGTGATTGAGTTGTGGGTTGAAGTTTGATTGGTTGGTTGATATGTTGATTGGTAAGTTTAATCTTAGCCCGAAATCCATCGATTGAAGATAAATTCCGCAGCACCTTGGCAGGATTGACCGGTTAAGATTTGAATTTTGGCTTTTTGCCGTCTATAGTACATCAAATTCACTATATGCCTTTTTTTTTTCCTTTTTCCTTTCCCATCATTTTGCCAATAACTTTGTACACATTAATGAAATGTGTATTATTTTCATATTTTGTAACTCCGAAAACTAAAGTATTAATGTCCGCAATTAGACGATTCACCCTTGGATGTTCTGCAAATGTGTTTTTATCATATTGTGATTTGAAGTCATTAGACCACATCGTCAAGTTGTGCATATGAGCGCTATCAGTCATCGAGGAATATTTATACTTGGTTATTCCCTTTCTTCAAATTCGAACACAATGCAATCTACAGGGAAGGAATGCACCATGTTTGTACGAACCATAACCAAAGATCCATTTACCTAGAAGGACATTGTGCAAAATGATGAGTTTTTTCTGTACTTGGAATCAGACTTCTTTTCGAACTACCTATTACAAATGTTAAAATAATGGTTGATATCGGTTTCAATTGTTAATCAATAACAATAAAGGATGAGTAAGTGAAATGTTGATTAGCAAATATGATTTGGTTATCCATGTTATCAAATGGCTATAATTTTATAACACAACAATACTTCAGTTGTCACTTAAATTGTGTTGGTATTCATCTTTTATTGTATTCAGGAAGCTGCTAGGAGTACAGGGCCGATACTTACAAGCTCCTTACAAATACCTCACAAATGGTGGGGTCGGTAAATTTTTTTGCCTTTTTTTATTACACGGGGTCCCTTGTGGACCCGACCTCCATGGGTCTGACCTGTAAGAGGCCTGTAAATTCAGCCTCTGTACATTCAGCTTAATGCTTGTATTCATTGAAAAAGCCTTTCAATGTAAAACTACTTGCCTACCTATAAGATAATATTGTCACATTTCAATTCCAATGCCTAAAGGATTAATAACACAAGCATACATTAGGAATCGCAAAATTCTTAATGAACGGGAATACATGTCTTGTAGAAATTAAAATTCAGATTTCAATCTAAATCAAAGTCAACAATTAATTTTAACCATATTTTTTTTTGGATCCACAATTTCACAATATCATATATTTCATCAATTTTTATCAAAATTTGTTAAAAATCTTATTTTTATCTCCATCAAATAGGGGCATACGTGATAACAATATTATAAATTGGGGATGGACAGGATTTAAAGGGCAAAAAATTCTTTTTGAATGAATGTATTATGGATAGGAAGCTGTTTCTTGTACATAATTATTGCATAATAATGAGATGTCGAAATGTAATTGGAAAAGTTATTTGATTAATGAGATTTTGATCTAATTAAATCAATTATTAGTTTACTTGTACACTTTTCATATATATAATGGGTTACACCCCCTCACATAAAGGGGGTCCATTGATAAAAAATTATATGCGAGCCCCCTCGATCTGAGAGGGTGTAAAACATTATGTAGCATCACCCTTGAATCAAGCCACATTATATAAAGAGACATTTTCAAGAATGTCCAATTTTAAGGGTATGAGTTGAAAAGTATCTACTTATTTGAATTTAGTGCCAATTTGTCTATTATGCCCTTAATGAAAAGCTACATTTTGAAATGGTATTTTCAACATTTTAAATGTTGTTCTCGACATTTGATTTTTTTATCAATTTGTCACGAATTTTGAGAAGTGGCTTCCATGAAAAGTTACATTAAAATAAATTCGGACGACAAAAAAAAAAAAAATATATATATATATATAATACTTTAAAAAAATAACGTAAAAACAAAAAATATGATACTTAAAAAAAAAAAATCACGTCTCCGTGACACGGAGACATTCTCGACATTTGCCTCCGTGTCACGGAGACATTCTCGACATTACATATGTCATTCTCGACATTTGAATATCATTTCATTAAAAAAAAATTGAAAAAATCATGTCTCCGTGACACGGACAAGTACCTCCGTGTCACGGTGACATTCTCCACATTACATATGTCATTCTCGACATTTGAACATTTTATTTGTCTAGAATGACATTTTATTTTAAACATAACATTTCTTGACATTTCGAAATATCGTTCTCGACATTTTTAAGTCAACGAAAAATATAGCATTTATTGTGATTTGACATGTATACTTTTGAAATAAATATGGCAGGTTATGTGTCAAAATTTTATTCGCCAATAACAATTTTGCAAAAATGTCAATTTTTTTGTCTTAGTGTGGAATTAAAAATTGTTAATAAGGGTATTTTGGTCTAAATTTTTCCAAATTGGACATTTTTGCAATGGTTTGCAATAATGGACATTTTTGCAAATGACTAAGTAAAAATGGACATTTGATGAAATTTCCTCTTATCATCTTATATAAATTGATCATTAAACAAGCAAACACTTTTCAACGGCAGGAGATTGAAGGCGCACTCTATATTAGCCTGCACTCAAAGCATAGAATCGAACTTCCCTCACTAGCCGTTACTATTGCAAAATATGGACGTCATTCAAAAATCTGACCGTTATTCTCTCCTCAACCAAACCCCCTCCTTGCCTTCCTCCCAAACGCTTATCTGAATCAACCAAGAAAATTTTTGCCATTACGAAAAAAATGGTGAACGACAATGAGCCAGTCACGAGCCCCCAAAACCCGAAGGATCCACCAAGAAAACAATCACACGCTGTTGAAAATGCCGGGAAAGACGACACTTTGTTTAGCCCAAGGTTCAGATCAGTGGCGGCCATGGCCGGTTGGGATGAAGAGGCACTGCTTGTCGCCAGTCTTGTTGTTGAAGACACCCCAGATCGCCAAATTAAACACAAGAAACGCTCCAATTTACAGAATTTCAAGACCCCACCAACAAATTCAACGAGGTATTAAAACTAATTGGGAATCATGTAAATAATTTCGTTTTCCAGATTCATCCGCCGGTGCTTACATTATATTTTTGAGGGAATTACCTTATTGTTCTTTTTCCAGAAAACGCAGGGCTCAGAGAAGGAGTCCTGCTTCAATACCCGTGGTTGTTCTTGATCTTGATGAAGATGGTTCCACTTCAAAACAAGGTAATTTTCGTTTCTTCCTTTTATTTTTTGTTTACTTCAATTAAATTATTACTGGGTTAGATATTTTTTTACTTATTCTGATTCATTTTTGTTTTTCTGTTAATGAATGATGATGGATAGAGAGTGAGAAAAACAAGATTCAGTCAAGAGTTCCTGCAGAAATGGAGAAGAAAACTGGAGATGATGAACTTGATACTAAGGGATCCAAGTCGACTCAAGAAGTTCCTTGCATTGATCGATTACGTGAAGAGCTCTCTTGCGCGGTAAAAATCAAATCATCATGAACAAGCCTTATGTTTCGTTAAAATCTCAATATACCCTATTCTCTTTTCACCGTCATCTTCACCCCTAGCTCAAAAATAACAAAATCGACTTTTTAGTGTAAAAGAAGGAGTTTTAAACAAAATGGGAAAAATCCTTTCGAAAATTCATCTGTGCATCGTCAATGTTCGTTTCTATACATAGTATACAATATTGATGTCTGATTGATTTGGCAGATTTGTTTGGACATATGTTTCGAACCGAGTACTACACCTTGTGGACACAGGTAAAGTAAAATAAATGGCTATTTCAATCTTTCCTCATATATAGTTTAGAAAAATACACTCATCAAATGGATTGGATTCTGCAGTTTTTGCAAAAAATGCTTGCGGTCTGCAGCCGATAAATGTGGAAAGCGATGTCCAAAATGCAGAGATCTCATCAGGTATATATCACTTAGCAAGCTTGTTCATAAACAAGGGACTTCTTGAATTAGCCCATGCCCCTTGGTGTTTGAACTATTGGGCTGTGTTGAGCCTAATAGGCATTACACTTTTTTTGGAAACATATATTGGGTATTCGATACAAGTATTGGGTTGTCCTAATTATTTTTTTGTAATAAAGAATGCTAGGAAGATGACTTTTTGGTTATCCTTGTATCTTCTTCTCCATTATAGTAAAAACTTTCAATCTCAAGTGGACATAACTCTCATATTGATAGATCTTGCATGATATGGTAGGAATGGTAGATCTTGCAAAGTGAACACAGTTCTTTGGAACACTATTCAGCTGTTATTTCCCCAAGAAGTTGAGGCGAGGAAGGCAGCGGCAGCCAGTCCCTCGAGTAATACTGAATCTCAGCCGAAAAGTGCAGCAAGAGTGAGTCATTACAACGTGCGAAGCAGAATTATTGATGCCTTGAATAGTCCAGAGTCGGAAACTCGAGACCCTGAAAGAAGAAGCCATCGTATTAGAAGCCGGAGTTTCCGCTCGTCAAGCAGAAGAGATGTTAGTGTGAGGGCCAGAGAGTTGCCAAGCCAGGATGAGGATGCTGCATTTGCTTTGAGATTGCAAAGAGAAGAATTCATGGAGGCTTTTAGGAGCCCCAGTGAACCGAGAAACTCACTTGCACTAGCTAGAGCTAACTTGAGAGCTATGGCATCACACGCTGCTAATATTCGTGTTAGACGCCATGGAAATTAGGCGATGTACCTCTCACCCGAGAAAAGGTTACAAAAGTGTACCTCACACCCCAGTTAAGCCATGTTACTGTCTTGGCCACGTTTGGTACGAGTAATGATCATGATTAGATAGTATAACAAATCAAATTTTACCCTTTTTTATTTATCGTGCAAATTGTGTTATATTATCTGCTAGTCTTGTCAATTTACCATCATATTTGTAGCCTTCTTATGGCTACTTAGGTAAAAGAATAATGTTATTCATCTAGATTGATGATTATCGTCGATATACATTTGACAATCGATTCAATCACCACTACAATACCCAATAAAGTTGAAATGTATATTTATTTATTGAACAATGTAACAATAATCCATTATTAACATGGAACTATGTAATTATCACTTTAGATGAATAACATTACTCACTCCAAAAAGTGTGTTTTGCAACAAAAATATGCAATCTTAAGTAGTTCCGCTCTCTTGACCAAAAAAAAAAAAAAAAGGACAACTCGAATTGAATTATTGGACTTAAGCGGAAAGACTAACAATTCAAGATTCAAGATCACACAAGCACTATGAATTTGTTCAAAACACATTGGAACACCCAAATCACAACTCTTAAAAGGAAAATAAAAAACTGAAAAAGATGAAGCCCAAAGCAACTTTTGTTCTTTTTATTTATTATTTATTATTATTATTATTAAATTTTTTTTTTGCCTTTTAACACTAAAGTCTAATAGCTTATATGTCAAAGCAAGGACAAGATCATCATAAGTGAAAATCAATCTTGAAAACCAGAAATGTAAAAGTACATATATCATTCGATTACATTCTCGTGAAACATTACATCTCGTCTAATGAAAAATTGCTGAACTTAGGAGTATGACTTGATAAGCTCGTATAGGTTACAGATAACAAAATCAAGTAAATCCTAATCTCACATAAGTTTTATCTCACAAGAAATACAAAACACGCAGTTGAAGTCAAATACCGAGGGGGCACCACATAAGCTTTGAGAACCAATTTATATATATATATAGCAAGACATGTATCCCCAAGCTGAGTTCCATTGCTTCTTTCATCATCAAGATATACACATGCAAATACCGTTGTCTTGTTCTAACTTAGTATGAGAACTCGTGACCTCGTAGTGAAATATACTTCTTGACCCAAATGGCAATGTCTTCAGCACATGCCTGGGCCTGAGGGGTCTTGAGAAGAATGTCAAGGGTCGCAAATTCATGAACTTGATCCTTGTACTCCAGAACAGGCGCATCAACATTTACCTTCCGGAGCTCCTCTGAGTATGCAATAGCCCGATCTCTCATCCAATCATGCTCTGCCACCACTGTCAGTGTCGGGGGCATCTGCTTTAAAGGTGGCCCTCCTCTATCAGCAACAAGTGGGTTGGCCGCAGGATGGTCAAGGTTGAACTCCTCCTCGGATAAGAAAAGTTTCCATGAAAGTATGCACATAGCCTTATCATAGAAGTAGGAATTTGACAATTTAATTTCAGAATGTGTTGGGACACTTCCAATGAAATAAGGATACATCAAAACTTGGGCCACCACCTTAACTGGGTCCAAAAGCTTACCAGCCTCTACAGCTTTCCGTGCCACATAATCAGCAATATTTCCCCCACAACTAGCCCCAAGAAGAACACATCTGTATGTATATGTCAAAACAAGTCAGTAAAGTAGCTCAGGAAAGTTCCGTTAAGTCAGATACAAGGACCTTGACCAGAGATAAATTGATACAGAATTGCATGCATAGGAAATTCAGTAAATTAATCCATCTCTCTTCTTAATCACTTAATGGAATAAAGTTAATATTGTACTGCACTAATAATTTATACCAGTCACACGTTTCTCCTTTGTTCACCCTATTCTTTTTCCTTTTCTTTTTGGGCATGGGAGGGGCAAAAAGAGGGACTTTTCCCATCGAAGTGCTCAATTCTGGTTTAATTATAATCGATACAGAAGTGCTTGCATAGCTCTGAGTTCCCTATACAGCCCCAAAGGCTGCTCCAGAAATATTTTAGAGGCAGTTTATGCTGTCTTCAGCCCTCGCGCTAAATATCACCTGCTCAGTGCAAAGTAGTGGAGAACCACTCATCATTTTTGACAAATAAAACCAAAGTTGATCTGAAAGTTCATTCAGTCCAATCAATGCAAAGTTTTCACAAACTACGAAATCTATCAAGCCATTCTTGCTTAAAACTAATATGTTCTCAGGTTCTTGAATTCATGGCAGAAGCCAGCAACAGGACAGTGGGTACACCTGCTGACTGTCTTTATAACTACGCGATTTAGTCTTGACACATATCACCACGGACAATTTATGAGCGGAATTTCCTTATGTTACATTCAAAACATGAGCATCAAACTACATGAAGAAAAGGATCGAAAATTTATTCATTGGAAGAAAGAAAAAGGTGAAGATAAAAATCTGAAAGTTATCAAGATACGAAGAATGGGTTGAAGAGGATAAAAATACCATGAGAATTTTTCCTCTGACAGTTTGATTAGTTATTTATGAGTTCAGGCTTTAAAAGGATTATCTCATACAGAAGTCATATTGAGCAAGTTAAATATCTCAAAGTTGTTCAAGTAAATCTGGATACAAGAACTAGCTATTTTGTAAAATAAAAATAGAAATATGCTAGTCGCTGGTGATATAAATTTACAGTAGCCCATATTTTCATGATGATGCTTCAAGTGCCACTTGTTCATTGTTCTGATACCAATACCACATTATCAGCCAATGATTTGGATAATGGAAAAAGAAGGAAATTTTTTTGGACACCATCCGCTCAAGTCCACCCAGGCAAGTTTTAATAAAGCTTATGATCGCTCATGTTTATAAATGATTTATAAGCACTCAAACCACTTCTTATCCACACATTTTTAGAGACTTACAAGTACAACCAACTTATCCATCAATCATTTCTATTTATTTATAATTTAAAACATTTATGTTTACTTCCCAAACATGCTCAAATTCAATTCATGCGAAAATTAAAGAACTTCCCCCAACTCCTGACATTTAAATAGAGAAAACTATTCCCTCAAAAGGCATGGAATGAAATAAGGTAACTATCCTTGAGATTGTTGCTTCCAATTCCTACTGCCACCAAATGGATAGGTCAACATTTTCCTGAGAAAATGTTGAATGCTAACATACACCCTCTACGACTAATCTACTGGCAAAAAGAATGATCATGTGCAGTTGATGCTCCATAGCTGCACCAATCCCTAATATATTCATGTTAGTTGGTATATTTTATGAAGGACGATCAACAGTGTCTGACACTAAATCGCTGCATCGGTTCTTAAAACATGTATGTCTGTTTGCAAATTATATGATACATTCTCTAGCCTTCTGATTGAGAATAAACTACCCCAGTTAATTGGAATGAAAGAAAAACCTAAAATCTTAAATACAAGCATGGAATACTTCATTAAACGAGTTCTTGGCAACATACAACAAAGAATCTCAATCAATCTAATTATCAAGCTAGATTTTAGTGGCCAACAAAGAATCAATCAATCTAATTATGAAGCTACACTTAAGCGGTAATTCTTCCGCTTCAACACCATATTGTTGCAATTTAAGACAAATAACTTTCAGCAAATCAGTACCCAAAACTTGCGTGTTGTATCTTTGTCAATTCTTAAAGAGGGGGAGAAAATCAGATGCATTATTGTAAACAAACTGGGATTCGCTTAGAATCCTCTCCCTTATTTTTTTTTTCACTCTAATTTTCTTCACATTTCACATGCATATTATTTTTAAGACTAAGAATTGAGATTTTTATTGGAAGCAATTATTTACTCAAGCAAAAAAGCAATCTGCAACTAGAAGCTTACAAAACATTTGTAAGATGTCAAATCAACCCAACTAGCATTAGTTAGAGAAAATTATAGCACATGTGCATCTATAAAACCAATGACACATCTTGTCATGCCGCGGCATTGAAGTGCATAAACCATGAGATTTGAGTTCCCTACAAGTACGATGAAAATTTAACGATGGGATTTTGAGTCCATAAACTATACAAGGGAAAAGCAACAGTAAAAATTGGACACTATAACAAAGTAAATTAAAATATAATTGGACATCCATACTCCTTTAAAAGCATTATCCTAAATCTAGTCAGATAAGAGGCTAAAAAGCTACCCATGCATGCTCCTTAAAATTCTTGAAGTCACCCCGCATGCTTTAGTTTAACCCCCATTACGTCCACTTAATCTTCATTTCAAATGCAGCTTTACAAAATATAACCATAAAAACAGACTATTCTTCATTGATAGGTTAACCACCAGCTGATCATAAATCAATAAAATGAAGGTTCCAGCAAATAGCAAATAATTCACCTTAAAAGAACAAAGAGAAAGAAGCTAGATAATATACATTCACGTACAGAAGTAGCAGAAGAGAAATATTATGATTTAAAGATTAACAACTAAGTAAACAGAATTTTAAAACTCTAGAATGGGATTCTGCTATTGCATTTCAGTTATATTTCAATCTTCATTCCACAGTGCATTCGTTTCTGGCATCTCTCATTTAATTATCCAGGAACTTTAAATCCCATTACTTTTATTTTTTAACTATGTCACTTACACCTACTTAAAAGCGAAACAATCTGAAGAGTATAAGCCATCCAGACAAAGCAACAGCAAGAATCAAGCTCAGTTTAATAATCATTCATTCGACAGTAATTGATAAAGTCTACCCTAAAGTTTTTCGTCTACGTCCAAAAATGCATTAACAAGAAATAGCTCTCAAACAAGTCAACGTGATCAAACCTAACCTCGATGGATCTCCATGAGCAGCCAACCAAGGCTCCACCATTGATGCACCAAATGCATCAGCAACGTGCCACTGACCATCCGACTTCCTTAAATCTGCTCCACCACCCTGCATACTCCCCAATGATTTACTACATTCCGCCAAATTTGATTGCTTTGCCAACCAATGCAGTACCTTCAACCCATCATCATATGCCGCGGGGTACTTATTCTCAGGAGCTAGCCTGTACCCCACGGCCAACACAATCACATCACATAACTTTGAGATACGCCTACAGAAAAAATCATTCGACTCAGAATCGTTGCTCCCACTCACAAATCCCCCACCGTGAAACTGTATCATCACCGGCAATTTCCGAAAATTATTCCCCATCGGATTATAACCCCTGTATGTTCCATTCTCCGATTTCAATCCAACACCATCGCTACTACATCCATAACTATTTCTCCTATAATTATCCTGATTATGAGCATGCTTGACCGTTACACCATTACTGCTAGAAACATTATTAATCGCGGACCCATAGCTGCTCCGACGGAGCCCGTTTAGATTTGGATCCGATCCGGCAACCCGGGAAAGAGGTTTGCTGAGGGTTTCAGAAAAATTAAGGCAAGTATCGGGAAGAAAAATACGGACTGAGACTAATGTCAAGGGATCGATGTGGATGTCCTTGGTGGCGACACCGTCGGTGAACGAAGGGTTGGCAGCCGCCACCGTCTCCTCCTCCGGCCGTGACGTCACACCAAAACTCCCACCACCACCGACATTGCTACCCGGGTTCTGAAATCGGTTTTGCAACCGATGCTTTAGCATAAATTTGAAGAATACGCTGTATAATTTCACGCCAATGCTTGGCATTTCCGTTGAATACAAAATTACGTATATTAATATCTGCACAAAATTCTTCTCCCTCTCGCTCCGTTTCTATAATTTGATTCAGACAGTAAAATTAGAATAAAAGCATGTGATTGAACTCAAATGGTTCTAATTTATGGATTTACATTGGATAATTAGGGATTTCGTCCCGAATTTACGGAAAATTGAAATCAAAACTTCATTAATTTGTCAAGAGAAAAAGTGGCTTACAGAAAGAAATTAGAATGGTAATGTCAGTGCAATCGATTATATGTATAGTGGAAGGATATATTAAAGAATTTCACCATTAATCTCCAACTTATAATAAGTCTCTAAGTTCATGTCAAAGTTAAGCAAGGATTACAATCTGGATTTTAATTTAAATCAAAGTCAATAATTAATTTTAAATACATATTTTATGGGTCACGCAACTTTACTTTTCAACTATGTATTTCATCAATTTTTATGTATGGCATAGTTTTTATGAAATCATGAATTACTTCAAATTTCAAATACCGTCCCAAATTAACTTAATTTCATAAAATTGAACAAGTGAAGATTACGTAATGATATAATCGATTATAGGTATATGCATGGTTTTATACTAATGATGACCAATTACGGAAATATAATGAAAGTTTGAGGATTAATTTGTTCATTTTCAAAATTTGGAGACTAATTTCATACTAGACGATAGATTGAGTATGAATATTGAAAATTTTCTCAGATAGGTTGACATGTGGGATTGCGCTGTCTATTTGTTTGTTCTGATGTCCGTGCCAGATACTCCATGTGGTGCAAGTAAACTGGGGCCGTTGATCTGCTGGATTAATCTGTTCTGTGTGTCCACTGTTTAGTTAAGTAGTTGTGCTTTTTCTGTTTGTACCCCATGAAATGGACTAAGAAAGTCATAGCGTACAACTTCTGATAAACTTAGAGAAGTGAATTCCTTGCATGACATGTTATGGCGATGCATATAAAATACACTACATAAATTGCAGATTACAGAATACATAAATGAAAATCAGTTGAAAAACATTTAAACATAAATTTCTTGATTGCAAAGGCCATCATTCTAAAAACTAAAGAAAACAAATTTCCTCCATAAGCCTCCTGTAGTTTTGTCGCCGAAGTTCATATCTACATTTCCAGCGTAACCCGGCTGGCCAAAAGTAAGAAGCACGAAGATGGTGGACAAAAATGATATAAAATTCTCTGGTAATAGTTCCAACTCTGAGCTCATTCTAGCCATTTGAATAACCTATATACCAAATAAGCTAAGAAATCAACTGTAGATCTTCGGTCTCTAGCCTGATGTCTTCAAGTTCATCGTGCTAGGAACGAGCACAGGTTCATTACTTGAAGCTTTCATTGCAGCAATTTCTTCTAACCGCTTCCACGTTGCTTCTCGTTTCGTCCGAGTTTCTTCTTCCCGTGCTTCATCTTCTTGGAACTTCAGCAAACACTCCTCAAGGAGCTCAGGATCAGTGTCGGAGAAAATCTTCCGGACATTCAGTGTCAAGCTCTGTACTGCCTGGTTCCAGTGATTTTTCGCATTCCTTTCCAAGGTAGGGAAGATAATTGGCAGTATAACTTTACGGTTTTGTTTGATAAGGTTCTCGATATGATCATTGTTCCACAAAAATAAAGCCCTCTCAGCCACCTGTAGAAACAAGAGTTGTACAGCATGAAAACGGAGATATCATCGTCTTTTTAGTTTAAAAAGCACTTTAATAAAAATTATTGTAATTTACAGTTGTCATCAAGGAAAGCAATGCTCTAAAATGTCGTATATACCAAGCGCTGTGCACAAAAATTTCAAGCAGTATCAATTATTGGGGTCAGGGGATAGGCACTTCGAATCCTATAATCCAGTAACATTTCATTGGTGATCAGGTCAGAGAAAGGAGTGTTTTCCGCTTTAAACATTTTAAGCCTGTTGCCATAAACATAACTAAAACCAATTGCGCTCACTAAAACCAATTGTGCTCCCTTTTCGTCATACTTTTAGTAATGATAACTTATTTCAGAACAAAATTCACCTTTACAATGTTATACTTGTTGGCCAAAGAATGGGAAACAAACGGGGGACTAAATAATACTTGACAACATTAAATCAGACAAGATACTAAAATGTGCGTATGCAGTGTCCCAAACTCCCAATGCATCCAAAATCACCTTCCTAAAGTATACAATAAATTATCATTAAACTAAAACCCCTCTCCTACAACTCATCCACATGCTTGTATCTAAAACGAGACTACAAAGAGATCAGAAGCCTTGTCGTGTAAACATGTTAAATAGGGGAACACTACACATGATGTTTGATAATAAGACGTAGAACACTAAAGATTATGGGAGTGTTTGAGCCATATTATTTTGGTAATAATGCATTCTTGAATAGTGTATTGATGGAAAATGTGTGGTTAAAAAATAAGGAAAATTTTTTTATATGCTTATAATATTATTTTATTGAAGAATGTGTGGTTGAAATGATGTCAAATCACTGTTTAAGAATGTATTTTTTTGGAATAATGTTGCTCAAACACCCCCTATATGTACAAACAAACAGATATCCTACTAGGCAATTGGAGGTTTTAAACTTCCAAATTAAAAGGGAAAATTGCAGCAGCGATCCCTAACCTTTCACATTTTTCCAGACTTTATCCTAACCTTTAATTTGTGTCAACGAAAGTCCCTAACCTTTCGAAAATATTCAATCGAGATCCAAATGGATGGTTCGACCATTAGTTGACCAAAAGTCAAATGGTTAATTGAATTTTGACCAATTTTAAAAGGTTAAAATGGTAATTTTATATTTTATACAATAAAACAATTAGATAAAATGCAATAAAATAAAATAATTAAATCAAAAAATTATAAAACCAAAACCTAGTTCAAATGGTCATCTTCCCCACCCTACCTCAAAACTAAACCCAAGACACCGCCGGCTATCCCCACCGTCGGCCATCGCCACCACCATCTACAAGACTCCGGTTATCGCCACCAAAACCTCCACTCTTCAAGACATCAAGACCAAAACCTTCATTATATTTTTGAAAATCTTGCAGCGAAGCTGAAGAACAAAAAACTCGCGACAACTGAAAGAAGAAACTCACGAAGCTGAAAAAAAACTCGCAACGGTTATAGCATAACGTTTTCAGATTTGCGTAAATCAAGTATAATGTCCTAAAATCGAATGGGATTTTGAACAGTTGGCCAAAGGACAAAGGTTTCGATTTACAGTGCAGTGTAGTTTTTCGATTTATAGTGCAATGGTGTTTTTGGGTTTCGATTTTTATGTGTTTTGACCAGTCGACAGTAACTGTTGTTTTGGAGGGACAATTGAAGGAGAAGACCCTTTTTTGGCCGGTCAATGGTGTTGTTGGCCCGACGATGGCCAGAGGTGACGAAGACCTTTAGTTTTGAGGTTGGGGTAAGGGGAGGGGAGATAACCTTTTGAATTGGGTTTTGGTTTTTTAATTTTTTGATTTAATTATTTTATTTTAATTGTTTTATTATATAAAATATAAATTTACCATTTTAAACTTTAAAATTGATCAAAATTTAGTTAACCATTTGACTTTTGGTCAACGGTCAAATCATCCATTTAGACCTCAGTTGCATATTTCCGAAAGGTTAGAGACCTTCGTTGGCACAAATTAAAGGTTAGGGTAAAGTCTGCAAAAATGTAAAAGGTCAGAGACCGCTGGGCAATTAGATATTTCTCTTCATCCCACAACCGAAGATTAACGTTGGCATTGGAGGAGATGCATCTATTAAAAGCAGCAGGCTTGACCTAAAGACCCATTTGGGACTTCAAATGCAATGCATTAGCCCATTAATATAGTTGAGAATTTTTAAATTATGAACCTAATAAACCAGTATAACTTCAACAGTTCGCCGTTAAACCGACCGGTTCAATGGTTCTTCAACAGGATTCTAATTTCTAATTTACAACACGACCAGGAAGACTTGTTGGCCGGTTCCAGGTTTTCCAGAGCGGACCTGAGCCAGTCCAGTCATAACTTTGACAAATATAGTCAAGGATATGGAAAACAGGATGATCAATTAACTTAATTGTCATCCATTCAATGGGAGTGAAGAAGGTTTGGTTTGAATTTTTTTCAAATCAAACAATTTTAAATGATTTGAAAATTTCAAAATTAAACCATTTCATTTCCCAAAACAAATCCTTTTTTTTTTTTTTTTTTTTTTTGGTGGTTTTAAAACAACGAAATGAAAAAAATAAATACAATGCTTTGAAATTTCACTATAACATTACATTGAAACCTTCTATACATACAGGTTACAAAACTAATATATTTGTCACACTAAAAGCTTAAACCAATAAATTAATACAAGGTTCAACCATGATATTTAAGCTTCCACTTCATTCTTTAGATAAGAAAAATATTATCATAAATAAATTATTATCTTCCTAACAAGCCAAGATAAGCCAACTAACAACTAAACTTTTTAAATTATAAATTGATCTAGCCCTTGTTTGACAACCATTATTTTTCATTCAATTTTCTCATACTCATTTTCAACTATACATTTTCAACTATACATTGTCATAATAATATATTCTTCACATAAATTAAAAGCTTTTTCTTACTTTTGAACCACACATTCTCCTAAAATTTACTATTCATAAACTAATTCCTTCCAGAAAAAGTTTCAATCAAACAGGGGTCTACTAAGTAATATATCTTGAGTAAAACAAGTAATTTTTTTTAAAAAAAATTGGGTGAACAATTCGATTTAGTTTCAAGCAGAGTTTTTAATTATCGATACATAAACCAAACAACTTTTAACGGCTTGGGTTGGATTTGAAATACTCGAAACCTAAACCACGTGAAACCAAACTAACAAATTCAAAACTATAATCTTCTCCGGTTGACAGTGTTTTGCTCACCGACACTTAATGGTATACCAATTTATTCCAAAGCTCATATTCTTGTCTAGAAAAATTCAATGATTACCTACTATTGATATCACTTATGGACAAATCTTGTACAATTTCCAAAATACAGAATACATAACTAGACCATGTTTCGCTAAGCTTAAAGAAGTAACCTTTTTTTGGAGACTAAGAAAAGACTTAAAAGAAAATTGGCACTAATAATGTCAAGGAGAAATGGTAACTTCTTATAAAGTTAAAAAATGTTGGGCAAAATAGTTACTTAAAAACGTAACTTTTAAGCTTAGCCAAATATACTCTTGTTAGTAGCCGAGTGACATTTAGTTTTCTAATAATCGGCTTTGACACATAGTTTTGAAACACAATCAAGTGTATGCTACGACATAAGTACAACATCACTGATGTGAAGTTCAGGGTAAGCCACACAATTATGGTAGAGTGGGATGGGAAAATGTTAAAATAAAGCTCTACTTGAATCAGAGAATCTTCCCATTTAAAAGCCTATTTAATATTTTTTTAGCATGATCAGGGATGTGAAAACCCACCCACGAGAATATTTATGTAACTCGAGTCAAACATTACATACTAAAAAAGACTATCATGTTTGCTGGATTCATAATTGAATCCGGACACAATCTACCAAATTAGTTTGATTTATTGTTTAAATTCATAAATAATATATTTCATGTGATGAATAACATTTAAGAGACAGAGTAGGACAACCGAAGTACAAAAATAGTTGCTCGGTAGATACTATAACATTGAACATACAGTTCACAAATGGAAGTTTTCAATTGAAACATAATTCACCATGTGAGCCATATTCTATGTCCCACTTTGACCAGTCAACTCAATGTTTTTGTTTCAACCTTTAAGTACAAAAAGCACGCCCATTGCCATAGTTCATGTATTTGTTTACACTTTACATTTAATGACTACAGTGCGAAATTGTGCTAATGATATTTTAGCATCACTGGACTTCAATACTTCTACTAAACAAGCTTCTCGTTTTTACTATTACTCGTGGGAAGAAGGCCCCCCTCCCCAACAAAAAAGGACAAGTAAAAGCAACAAACTTAAGTTTATGAGTAGGGTTGCACAAAAAAATCGCGAAACGGCAACCCGAACCGAAACCATTGATTTGAAAGCATTGGTTCGAATCCATGTGGAAGCACGATTTTTTCCCTCAAACCGAACCAAACCTTTTCAAAATGATTTGGTTTAGGTTTTGATTTTCAAAACAGCACAAAATCGAACAGAACCATTTTTAAATTTTTTTAATTAAAACATTAATTTCATTAACTTATAAATTTATATATATATATATATATATATATATATATATTCGACAATCCAAATCATAATTTAACAAAACTACAGAAACAAATCATGTCCAAAGCTTATGAAACCCTAACATAAACTCTCATTTCCTAAACATTTGACACTTATCTGTCACTGCTAAATGAATCGCTAGTCGCCTTTTGCCTGTCAGTTTGATAATTTCTACCTATATCGCCTCTTTCTTTATTCTCTCCCCAAAAGTCTCAAATTCTCAATCAAGCCATTTTTTCATTGTTCTTTATTTTATTTGTTGTTTTTTAACTTATTATATACTTGTGAACTGTGGTTTGGACAGAAAAATAATTGTTTGTGCGCCTAGAAGATTAATGAGCTTGTTTGTGGGTTAGAAAGAACGAAGAACAGAGTGAATTGATTGTGTGAAAATTTCCTAATTAGTACTACTACCTTATACTTTCATAAAGTAGTGAGAGAATGAAATTCGTCAATTCTCAATAAGTCTAAACTCTATCAATTTTGTACATTTAAACATATTATGTTCAATCCTTATTTAACATCTCACTAGCAAAACAAAAGGAATTTTAACTAAATTGTAATAGCAGAATATGACTCTACTTTTACCAAACGCTATACGACAATATGAATGTCAAACAAGAAAAAGTAAATAGAAATGAAGAAAAATATATTTGTTCTATTAAAATCTTTTAGCAACCAACTTTGAAAATAATTTATTCATGAATTTCATTATGTTTCATTGTAAATATGAGTGTAATTCAACATTTAACATTATTAGTTCTCGTTTTAAACTTATATGTTAACTTGTTTTAAATATATTAATATAATGTCGATAGGTAAATCGCGGATTAAAATCAAACCAAACAGCAAATCATGGTTTAGTTTGGTTCATTTCGAAAAATAAAATGATTTGGTTTGGTTTGAAAAAATTCCAAACTGTATGAAATAGTGTGAGTTGAAAATATAGCATAAAATACCCAAATCAAACCGCGTTCACCCCTATTTAAGAGAGTAAAAATTTCCAAGTTTCTTAGTTCCAATGTATCAAAATCAGTAATGAACGACCATTAAAATGAATTTGATACATGTAATCTAGATGAATGTGTATATAGCAGGTGAATAAAAAGTGGTCTCAGAATATGCAAACACTAACAGGGATTGTTATATAACTTGTTGAAAAAATCATGATGAGAAAAAACCGTCAAAGAACCATAAACAACAAACCTGAAAATGCAAACTGCTAAGACAGCGACTGATCTGGCGGAACAAAGGAACCATACAGCGCTGGAACTCAGGAGGCTGAGTTGCTTCTAAAACTTCCTCCAGCTCGCCTAAGAACATCACCTCCTTCGAACTGTTTGTGATTGGCCAATATTTCAATAAGCCCCTTATGACAGTATCAGCAAGTTTGCAATCCTTTTCAACAAATTGTGCAATGCAATAAGATAACTGCTGATGGTACATAGATATACACTTAGGTTTGTGAAGTGGAATAAGTGCCCGGACGAGGAAGAGTTTATGCTCTTCTTTTAACGGCAACGCGAATCCGTTTATAATACTTCCCAAAATCTCCAAAAGTTCTGCAATTCCATTATGCTTCTCGGTTTCAAAAATAAACTGGTAGAATATATTGTTGATAGCTTTCCTAATGTATGGACGGTGAACCATGAACTTTCCATAAATACGGTGCAAAACAGTCTTCAAGTACTCTCTTTCTCTGGGATCTTCTGAATCAAAGAGATCCAATAATCTTAAAATGAAAGAGTGATCTATGTACCGCTTAGCCAACTTTGCATCTGTCTCTGGTGAAGCCACGAACCTTAGAAGGAATTCGTAGACAATTTGTAAATGGGGCCATGCAGGGTCCATCATGGGCTCCTCTTCTTCTAAGTCAGTGCCCTCAAAAACTTTGTTTTCATGAGATTGAGTAGAGAGTACCCGGAACAAATTTATGGATACCATTCTTATAATATCTTGCATAACGGTTTCTGTGAATTTCACATTTGTGGAAGTAACGTAATCAACGAGCTCCACCAATGTCTGTTTCTTGATGTCTTTTTCTTTCAAATTCTTCGTTGGGTCAGTGAAGTCAAATAACACACAACCCAAATTCAGCTTTTTGATAAACAAGTTTTGCTTTTCGGAATTAGGGACATAACTAAAACTAGGCAGTGCCTCATAAGCAACTACTGCATTCCCATTCACCTTTGCATTAGATGTATGGCCGGAATCCGAAGTCGGATTGATCCCTGAAAGAGATGTAGCATTTGAATTGCCCAACCGAGAGTTTGTAGAATAATTGCTTCTCGAAGTATTAGAAGAATTTGTAGAGAAAGTAGAGGATCCTCCATCACGATTATCCCCTAACTTGGTCTGTTTCCGTGGGAGCCTATTGAGTATATTTTTAATCATCACCTACACCTAGAAATCACAATCTTCTTCGTGCTAACTCAACTGCTATTGACCAATCCAGTTATTAAACGACCGCCAGTAGACAAACCCTCAATAATGAAGGAGGTATATGACATGCAAAAACCGGATCATTAAACCAATTCCAACCACTAGTTACCATTCAATGAAGATCAGGTCTCCTTTTATGATAGAAATGTCTCCATCGCCATAAGCCCAAGCATGATAAATGTAAGTTCAGATACCACACGTCTGTGATGTGAAAAAAGAAAACGGAGAGGAAAAAATCAAACCAAATTCACATTCAAGAAATCACACACCACCATAAGTTGTAAAAGTAAGAGTTATCTTCATTAATCCAAAACAAATATGGAAAGATCGATTCATCTTTAAGTGAAAAAATTACAATCCAAAAAATATTATTCCCACTCCCATTAAGATAAATATTTAGTCGTTATTAAATATAATAATAAAAAGCCAGCATGCCGAGTAAAGTTTAAATTAAAAATTTACTTCCAAGAATATAATAGTGAGATTCTACATTGTTTACTTCTTCACAACCTGAAACCCCAAGAATAGAAGCAAAATTTAAACTTACTTTAGCTTTCTTCGTCACCCAATTTTACAAAGATTCCCAGTTATTCTGCTATAGACAACAAGATCTGCGCGTGATCTACAACACCCATATAACATTCATCAAGAATCACCTACAAAAGGCGTCAAACATGATCACCAAAACCCACCTTAGATACAGCTATAAATGCATAAATACCTAAAGAACAAAGCTTTACATGCATATTTACGAGGAAAAAAGTCAATAAATTACGGGTCATTGATTCTTACATATAATATTGAGCGAAAGAAAAAGCACAGAAGTGGAAAAGATCGAGTTTTGAGAGCTGGGTCAATTATTGAAATCTGAAATTAATTCCGAAAGAGAAGAAGGACAAACAATTTGCACAGAAAATTATTTGTTTGTTTCTTCTGATTTGATTTTCTACCCTTTTCAAAACTGCACTGCTCTCTCGTTCTCTTCCCCACTCTCTCATACGGTTTTCTCCGAATAGGGATCAACTTATGAGGAGAAATGACAACATCGGCCCCCCACATACAATTCTAGCAGCGTGTTGTTCTCAAACATTAAAACGATAATTTCCATGATTGACGACCATTATTTTGGGGGAAAAAAATGGATATTTTGAATAATAATTTCTTTGAATAATATATGACTAAAAATTGGGAAAAAATCTTGATTTACATTCAAAACGTGTTATTATGTGAATATGTTGAAAATTAGTGTCAACCTTTCATAATATTACATTATAGGGGTATTGTAAAGATAAAAATCAAAATCAAAAATTAATTTTAATAGCATATTTCATGAGATTTATAATTTTTCAACTAGAAGTTTTATTTAACTTTTATATCAAAATTTACTAAAAATCTAATTTTATTTCCACCAAACAATGGTGTACAACAAATTTAACGTATTAAAGTACAAAAATTGTTAAAATTTGTATTTTTGAGAAATACAAGTGGATGCTGATCTAATTATGATTGCAACAAGTGCAAGATCCTCTGATTAGTGATTTGAAAGTTTGGAGATGGAGGTCCATGTTGCTTGGATTTTAAACTTCAAGATTTGTTGAAAATTTTGATTGTTTGGCACTTGGATTTTGATATTTGGATTTGAACTTTAGGACTTGGATTTGAATTTGCTTTGATTTGAAGAGTACTTTAATCTTTTTGGACTTGATTAGATTTGCTTAATTAAAAGAATATTTTCATCTTCTTGGTATTTTCCGAATTTAGGGTTGAGAAAGTTTTTTCTTCGTGGGAATTTTTCCTACAGCTTTCACTTGTGAGTTTTTCATGGATCTTTAGTTTTATCTATAGTAAAAATCGTAACCAATTTTGTAACAAAGTAGGTTGGGTTTTAGTAGACTTTAATTTAATAGACTTAATTGGGTTAATCATTATAAATTGATCCAATCTACTAATTATTTTTTACGTCAACAAATGTCCCCTCAAAAATTTATTTATTTCACAATAAATAAATAGATAAATCTTGAATTTTTATTTTGAAAGTTTTGGTTGATAGTTTATTTAAAAGGTTTTGCCATTCGTCCAGGACTATATGGGCTCTGGATGAACACAGGGCACATGTGATCCCAAGAGTAACAGACTCTAGCAAAATCCTTATCTAAAATTGGCCTATTCTTTTCAAATTAAAAAATAATAATAATACTTGTATCGATTTGCCACAGTGTGGTTAGATACTGCCCAAAGGCAGCCTCAACTTGGGAGGATGGGAATGAAGGTTTAAAATCTTTAAAGGAAACATGAACCATATCAAATTTGAAGAAAATGCCCAAATGGAATAAAGAATTCGTGGCAAAGGGACATTTTGATATTTACAATTTTTTTAGCAGATAAATTGGCACATTTTTAAATTTGAAATTGTTTAGAGTTTAATTCAAAAACTCTTTTTCAATTTATTTCCTATTTTTAACTCACCTTATTTTTTGAATTTGAATGTGATTTTATAATTTGAGTTCTAACGAGTCTTCTAAAGAGATAGAATTCTATGTGCTCATTTGGTAAAAATTTTGTTAATTGATTTTTTACTGTTAGAGATAAAGTGGATCCTATCTGTAAGAGAAAAATTCAAAAATGACGACTGAAATAGTGAAATAACGGTCAAAAAATTGATTTTAATTAGGTTAAAATTTCTACCAAACATGCTTTATATAAATACATCACTTTTTGGCTCAATTAGCTCCTGTCTGACAACCTTTAAAATTTTAAATTATTTGTTATCGTATCATTTCACACCACACATTCACATAACAAAATATTCAATACACAAATCAATAAAATTTTCTTACTTTTTAACTCCACATTTTTCAAAAAATATATCTAAAACTCTTTAATTCTTAAAATAATGGGTGACAGACTCTTTTATTGTGGTTTCTACTGAAATACATCCTACTTTTTAAAATTCATAATCTAATTTGAAAAAGAAGAAAAAAAATTTTACAAAATATGTTAGAAAAATCATTGACTTTTCAAAACGATTTTTACAACCTTGATTTTTGAAAGGGACAACGTCACCTATTGAACTCTCTGCTAAAATGCAAAGTAGAAAGAATTTTCTACTATTGTTATATAACATTCATTTTTGCTTTTTAGGTTTGTTTCTCCTTCTCCCTTTGGAGCTTGTATCACAATAATTATTCAAGAAAAAAATTTTGAATAGTAATGTTTTAGAGAATGTGTTATTAGAAAGTAGGGAAAAATTTTTGATATACGTGTAGAATATTATATTGTGGGAATGTGTAATTGAAAATGACTATGTAGCAAACTATAAAACAATTTAATGATTATCAAACAGACACTTAATTGTATAAAGAATTTTCTACTATTGTTTTATTAGATTCCTATTTTTTTTTCCTTCTCACTTTAATTATGTAAATCTATGTAATTATATTATTATGAAAAATAGACTGCACGACGAATTCATATATTAAAATATAAAAATTTTAGAAAATTATATTTTGATAAAAAAAAAAAAAGTAATATTAACCTTCTTGTAATTGCAAAATTGTAAAAATTATCTAATTAATGATTTGAATATTTGAAGCAAGTGGCGACTGGCTTGAATTTGGGGTTTCGAGAATTTGTTAAAAAATTGATTTGTTGAGACTTGTCTTGTTCGGTACTTGAGCTTCGGGGTTTGAACCTGAATTTGATTTGATTTGAAGAAGACTTTGATTTTCTTAAACTTGGCGTGAACTTATTTGATTCGAAGAAGATTTTGATCTTTTTGAGGTTCACCGGATTTAGATTTGAGATGATTTCTTCCCAGTCTCTGGCTTTGAAATTTTTTCAGCACTTCGTGATTGTTTTCTTTGCTATCACTTGTCTTGTTTTCCTTCCTCCTCTTGTCTTATAGATCATTGGTCCTATTTATAGGGGTGAAAAATGGGCCGAACGGCTCATCAACTCGCGAAAACGAAGCTCGTGGGTGGCTCGGGCTCGTAAAAACACGAGCCCGAGCCCGCGAGCGGCTCGTTTGGAACGAGCCACGAGCCAGGCTCGTGGCTCGTGTTAAATGTGACCGAAACGGTCACATTTTGCCACGAGCTAAATGTGACCGAAACGATCACATTTTTTAAAATGTGACCGTTTTGGTCACTTTATCAAGTCAGTAACCGTTTCAGTCCTCCATTTTTTTTTCTTTTTTTTTTTATCGTTAACGAAATTCAGTGACCGTTTTGGTCCTTATATTTTTTCTTTTCTTCTTCTATAAATAGTGGCATTTAGCCACAAAATTTTTTACAATTCTCTCTCAACTCTCAATTATCTTTCTTTCAACATTCTTGTATTGTGTTGATAACTTGCAATTTATAAATACAATTTATACAATATACAATTCTCATTTCTCAGTTTTCACTATATTTATTGAAATTTTATCTAATTTTCATTTCTCACTACATTTATACAATTATTCTTCTATTAGTTATTACTTATTACAACTAAACAAATGGATCCGCAATCATTTGTCGAAAACGTGTTCGGTGTGGGAGGAAACGAATTGCCTATGACACCGCAAAGTCAATTTCAGAATTAATTTGAAGGTTTAAATGACATACCCCTACCTGAAAATATTCCAGATTTGGATCTTCATCATCATGTAAGTGGCAATCCAAATTATCCAATTAATTTGGATGATGTTGACGTTCCCGAAGTAGAACACGATCAGGAAGAAGAGGCTGAATTAAACATTCCGATGCGAGGGGAAAGCAAAAGGGGAAAAAACAAGCAAAATGTTGGGATCACTTTAAGTTGATTTCGACGGAAAAAATCGTCAATGGAGTCCGAGAATCCAAAGCAGTATGTAAATACTGCCAACAAAGATTGGTATGGCAAAGAGGAATTGGTACCATCCATCTCAACCATCATTACAAAGTATGTGCGGCCAAATACGGACTTATTCCAAGCTGTCAAACACAATTGCAATTTGACAGTCCAGACGCCGGTGGTTCTGTTGCACCCCTATCCACATGGGTGTATTCGGAGGAGAAAGGTCGAACCGGAATGGTGAAACTTGTTGCTGGTGCTGAGTTGCCTTTGACATTAATTGACAACCAACACTACGTCTCGTATGTGAAAGAATATCTGCAGTCAAGGTACATTGGGGTAAGTCGAAACACTCTTCGTTCCGATACAATACAATATTTTACTTCAACAAAACAACAATTAATTATAAATTTGTAAAAATATGGGGGTGTCATATCTTTAACTTCAGATATATGGGAAGGGATTAATAAAAGAGCATATATAGCTGCAATTGCACATTATATAGACCCACTTTGGTGCATGCATAAAAAAATTATTGCTTTTAGAATTATTAAGTTTCCTCACAACACTAATAATATATTTAATGCTATTATTAGTATTGTTAGAGAATATCATTGGGAAGGTAAAATTCGTTCATTTACTTTCGATAATACTAGTGTTAATAAAGTAGTTGCTGAAAAATTGCATAGGGCATAGGGTACTACAACCTGATTTTGTTGGGTAATTGTTTCATATTCGTTGTGTATGTCATATTTTGAATTTAATTGTCCAAGATGATTTAAAATATATAAAGGATGAATTTCAAAATATTAGGATCGTACTAATATATATCACAATCTCTTCAAGTAGAAAACAAGCATTTGAGGATTATTGTGCCGAAATAGGAGTGAAAAATGCTAAAACATTTGTGAGCAACGTAGGTCATAGGTGGAACTCTACTTACTTGTTAGTAAAGTCATGTGAAGATTTTGAACATTTAATAACTGACTTTTATAACAATAGACATATTAGAAGTGATGACGAGGGTATGTTAACTGAACGTGATTGGTATTTAGCTTTGAAAGTTAAAAAAATTTTGACATCTTTTTATGAAACTACTAAAATTTTATCGGGCGTTTACTATCCTACCAGCTGTATGGTGCTTGAACGTCTTTATATAACTGCAAAAATATTTCATAAATACAGAAATGACCCTAATTTTAGTGAAATTATAATTGCTATGGAATTTAAATTTAGAAAATATTGGGAAGATTTGCCTATGTTATTTCTTTTAGCATGCGTAATGGACCATCGATATAATTTATCGGGAACTAAATATATAATTGATCAAATTTCAAATGCCTTAACATTTGATACACCTATCACATATAGAAATTTAGAGCAAACATTATGTGAAATGTATGAATTATATGCGAACCGAATGGGTACCAATATTAGTCCGGGTACCATCTGCACCTACTCCTTCCACTGAAATTGGAAAAAAAAGATGTGGAAATATTTAATTTATTTCAATGCATTAATTCGTATAGATTTGATTCATCTGCAATGCATTCATCTACTACCACTGCCACTGCCATGTCATCACCATATGTATCTCATTCTAATCATACATCTACGGGCTCAAGTCATAATGCATTGCTTGCTAAATTAATTGATTATTTCAACCATAATATGCCAACATATAAAAAAATTAAAAAAGTTCAGATGAAATAATTGAATTCTAGCGAATGTATGAACGATGTTGGTCAGTTATATCTGTGATTGCAAAAGATCTGCTGACACCTCCGGTTAGCACTTTTGTTTCGGAGTCTGCTTTTAGTGCAGGTAAAAGAGTTTAGAGCGAGGTCAGGAGTCGACTGAAAGAAGATATTTTAGAAGCGTTAATGTGCGTTAAGGATTGGCAGGACGCTCATTTTCGATTACAAGATAAATATGCTGAAATTGCATGTCGTCAAGTAAGTGATATTTGATTTAATTATATCGATGAAACTTTTCTTTTCTTATCGTTACTTTTAATTTTCTTTAAAAAATTGTACACGCTACAAAAAATTGTTCGTGTACAATTTTTAATTCCGCCTACTGAAAATTTAAGTAGCCGGTCCCAAATCCTAATAAAGGAGGAGGGTTTATATTTTATCTATTTTAAAAAGAAAAAAAATAAAGCCTTCACTTTTATTTTTTCTATCTCTTTTAGTTAAAAAAAAATTACTTTTCTATTTTTCAAATTACCTATTTATTCCTCAAAAAAAAATAATAAAAAAAAATATTGATAAACAACATCTACTCTCGAGCCGGGCTCGGCTCGGCCCACGAGCCGCAAGATCGTGGGCTGAGCCGAGCTCGCCCTATTTTGGACGAGCCGAGCTCGTGCTTCTACGGCCCATTGACAACCCTACCTATTTATAGGAGAAAATTTATGCTAATTTTGGTAATCACTCAATTATATTTAATTAAAAATAAATAATTAAGTAATTATGATATTTTATTTATTTGATTATTTATTTAAAAGGTGAGATGGGCCTTTGAATTTTATGGACTTTAGTATATTTCAATTTAATTGGGCTAATGATTTAAATCGAATCAATCCATTTTTTATTTAAATTAATTAATAAATCTTGATTTTCGATTTTTTTATTTAATTTGAACTCAAACTTCCCATTGGTAAATTATTACAGATGGAAAATTCGAGAATAAAAATAAAATTCGTATCCTTTGAATTTGAGAATAAGATTTTTTTTTTTTTACATGAATGTCATTCGATTATTTATTTATTTTTATTTTATCCAACCCATAACAAATTTGATTTGAACAGGCCTCGTGCGTTTTATGATAAATTGGATTTATGTGAATTCTGATATCCACCTATTTATATGAACAAATTAGAAGTTTTGGACACAAGTGAATTAACTTTGCAAATAAAGGTTATTTTTTTAATTATTGGTTTTCCTTGGTTTTTGCTGACAACCAAGAAAACAAACGGCAAAAACCTATACTAATATTTTTTTAATTAATTTTCTTGGTTTCTGGTGGCGGCCAGTGTTTTGAAATTCCAATTCCAATTGATTCCAGTGGCGGCCAGTGTCTTGGAATTCCAATTCCAATTGATTCCATTGAAATTGCCTTGTAGAAACCTTCATAAAATTATTATTAGTATTTTTTTTATTTTTTTTAGGTTTCCACATAACTTTCCTTCTTCACACCCTCCCTTTTTCTCCTGCCAGGCGATGGAAAAGAAAATTGAATTCCAATTTGGAATGGAATCGATTTGGCAGAAACCAAACAATATTTTTTCTTCTGCGTTGGACTCCTTTTTTTTATTGCTTGGTTCTGAACCAATTCCAATTCTTGGAATTGTTAGGAAAAATTCGAATTATTTTTGTTGGAAATTTTTCGGCAAAAACAATTGGAATTGTTAGGAAAAATTCGAATTTTTTTTGTTGGAAATTTTTCGGCAAAAACCTCTTTTACATTTTTTTTTTACACTTCAATTTTCGCTCTATCCTCTTCTTTTTTTTTAGTTTCTTTTCACCATCTTCTTCTTTTTCTTCACTCACCTTTTTTTATGATATGAATTATCTTTTTATTTTGCCTTTTATTTTGGGTTAAATTTTTTTATTATTATTATTATTTTTTTTTTTGAAGTATGACTGTTTGAACAAAGTTGGAACTAATATTCTTCGTTTTTTTAGGGATTAAATTTTTTGGAGAGAATCAAGGATTTTGAGGTTCAAAATTTCATTTGTGTAGAGGTTAAATTTTCGTGTCACAATTATTTTATGAGTTCAGAAAATATATACTTACAAATAGAATCAATATTGCAAACCTTTTCACGTAGGATTGAGGACCAAAGACTACCACTTTTCACCATCTAATGCACTTTTTGTTGGGGACCAAGGACCTTTTTTTTCAACCGTCCAAGGCACTTTGTGTTGTGGACCAATGATCGGCTGCTTCGACTGTTCAATCCACTTTGTGTTTGGGACCAAAGACTGACTCCTTCGACCATCCAAGGCACTTCATGTTTGGGACCAATGACTAGCTCCTTCGACTATTCAAGACATTTTGTGTTAGGGACTAAGAACCTGTTCCTTCGACCGTTCAAAACAGTTTTTATTTGGGACCAAGGACTGACTCTTTTAACTGTCCAAGGCACTTTGTGTTGAGGCTATTTATATATTTAGGAGACTCGTAATTTTAGACGATCCATGAATTTAAGAGATTTACTATCCTTTTTTTTTTTTTTGCAGGCATTGCTTGAAAAAATTCTAATGATAAAATATACTTTGATATACGCGAAATTGTTGAGCTTAAAAATCAAGGCAAAAGTTATCTGTGTTTCAAAGATACTGATATGAAATAACATGCCTAGACTGGCCTATGAGGTGAAATTAAATTTAGCATCCATAAGTCAATAACAGATCCTTCTCCTTACCTCCAAGAGCCATTGTCAGAATTGCATATGCCCATCATTAATTTTGGGAGTAATTTTTATGGGTCCAAAAACTTCTACTCAAAAGGAATCTTCGGGAGTTAGCTTTTGCAGTCGGTTCTGCTACAAAAATATTACCATCACCCAAACTCTATCTTGTGAGGTTTGGTATCCAGAGATCAACACATTTGTAATTGTCAATGGTGAAATTGACATTTTTCTTTGGGACACCCATGAGATAAATGGGCTTTCGATCATAGGTCATTACTATGAGAAAGTAGTTCCAAGCCTTTTAGAGTTGACGAATCATCTTCCCAAGTCTTGTCTGTATCTCTTTAATGTTTTCGAATTAATTGCCAATGCGAATGAATCTGATTGGTTTACTCATGCAAATTGGATTGATTTTTAGTTTCACAAGAATGGTTGTGTCCAGAATCCTCAACGACAATAATTATAAGAATGCTGTAAATTTAAATCCATTCAAGTGGCGTCATCAAAGAGCATCGAAGGAAATACGGAGGCCCGTGGTGGTAGACAAGCCGTGAGACATTACTTGTAGGGATCGACGTCATTGGAGCGTTTTTCGAGTATCTCTGTCTATGGAAGAAAAGATGAATTACATATAGTGACTTATCTCTCTCAGTGGCTTTGTCGTTTCGTTCTTTATCTAGGGACGAAAGTATAAGAGTTGAGAATTTTAAAGCATCTTCTAGGATGGCAGGCGGATACACTTATAGCCTTGCTCCATGCATATTAGTGAGCATTTATAGAGAATTTATACAAACATCTAACTATCAGACAAACCCGGATCTTGGCTCAATTTTACATTCATTTTCTGGACATTTTCTTTATGCTTGGGCGGCAACTTATTTTGTCCGAAGTGTTTAAACTCATGTAGACAAGACTTATTCTCGTCCTACAATTATTCTCGTCCTACAATCCGAAGATATGTTGGCACTCTAAATGCTTTCCAGTTTTGAGAGAAAATGTTGTTGATTATCGAGACCTTATTCGTAGAACAATGGACCACAATAACTTTTGCTGGAATCCATTACCCTTATTGTCTCATCCTTATGTACCGGTAGATGACCAACCGAGGTTTGCAAATATTTCAGAATTCATGATGAGTATTTGATCTGAATTTGTTTCTTATCATTGAGAAAAATTCACCTTTCATTCTTAAGGCATATAATCCTCACAAGTTTGCGAGATAACTTGGCTTTAGACAAAAACTTCTCGATTCACCAAGAAAATTGGACATTGCTCCCAATGTAAGCGACATTATCACATTTGGTTGTCTTTGACTCGGGCGAAAAGTAGGTCTGTATTTCATATTCTAGAGTATGTGAGGGATACACGTCAAAAAGTTGATGTTGAGTACCAGGTTTGGTGGAATAGCCAAATGTTGCCAGTCTTGACCAGGGTCCAAGGGCAAGTCTCATCTTCTAGTAAGAGCGTGACTTTGTTCTTGGCCCGACTCTAAACATGGTTATAACTAGAGGGTTAAACCCTCCAAATGTTGCTCCTGAAGAGACTTCTCGAAAGAAGGATCCAAACCATCAAAATGAAAGAGGTATTAAGAGAATTAAAATTATAGTTTTCTCAGCAAAGATTGTTGCCACTTCTGAGCCTGCTAATAAGGTGTTAGAAGGGATTTTGATTCCCGATCACAGTATTGCTAGAGATCGAGCATCCCAAGCATTGGAAAACACTTTAACTCTAGAAGATGAAAGTTCTACAGATCAGATATAGTTCTTCTTCTTCTTTTTTACGTATTACCCGTATTTGATTTCTTGCCACAATATTTCAAGCTCCTCTTCCCTGAATATACAAAATCAAATGAACAGTAGAATTAAGACCACTTCAAGCTATTTTGAGTCTTTCAAAAGTGAAGTTGGAGCTTCTCACATTAATATCAGCCTCCCGAACACACTATCAAACAATGAATTTTTAGACATATTGCCTAGAACACGAAATACAGGTATGTTCTTTATTTTTGTTCCTGCACCCTTTTTTTCGCTTTTATTTAAAATCAAACTTCATTTTTTGTAGGTTTTCCGAGCATCCCTGTAGGACTAAACTTTTTCATGAATCCAAAGTTTTTGGAAGATCGAGCTGTCGAGATTGATAGGCGAATCAATGCACTTCAAGGAATAGATAGTATTCATGATTCTCATGACGCTCCTTGCAAATATCCGAGCACCATTAATGGAGGTACTTCGGTGCTTATCATAGATAATTTTAATAATGAAGATGAAGTGAATTCAAGGACTGTAAGTGCTCACATTTCAGAGATCTATCAAGGAGTCTCTGTTATTTCATCTTCGTTGGCTTTAGTTTGTATCCTGCCTTCACAGACAAACAATCATCGGGTTGCACCAATTTGCACTTTCATGTCTGATCCTTAGCTTGAAATTACTCAAGAGTCTCCTTATCTGAAGGCTGCTCTGTAAGAAGCCATGACTAATTATCTTCAAAAGTATTATAAGGACGTCTTGAAGCTGGACTCTCCAACATTCGATCTTGGTGGGATGAAAATAATTTAATTCTTCAAAACGTGATTACCAGCTCATTCCATGAAAACCCAGTGTCTTTGATGAAGTGCATGGATGTGTTTTTAAAATAAGTTGACTCTTACTTATCTGAAAGAAAGCAACACTGGTTTGTTAAACCGTTGAAGAAAAGGTTGAACAGTTGAAACTTTTGAACATTCAGTTGGAAGTAGATGACGTGTTCTTCACTAGAAGGCAAAATTAGTTAGTTAATGCTTGAGTTAGATAGACTCCGTGATAAACTCCAAACCCATTAGGAATAAAAGAGTATGCTTAGAACTGCGAAGGCAGCATTGGAAAAATCACAAACAAGAGATATCACTAGCATAACATCCATTAATCAGAAAATAAATACCCTTGAAGATAGTTTCCTACAAGTGATAGTGATCCTGATAAAGTCAAGAATTTTTGATCTTTTTTTCTTAAGACCATGTTGTATAAATTTTGCCTTGCTATTTTTTTATGAGCTTTTCTTTTTCATTTTTCTTAACAAATTGAATGAATTTATTAGTTGTAACTAAACTTGTATTTATAATTTTATTTGAGATGCCTACATACCCAAACGGGATCAAGTTGAACATAGTTTATTACAAGATCACAATTTTTTTATAATGAAAAATTAAAAAAATAAATAACTTCAAGCGTAAAAAAACTTCAAAATTTTTTCATTGATAGGCTCGATTTGCAGTCTATCTTTATTGACGATCTTGTATGCTTCGTTAGTGAATGTATGAGTAACAAGAAATGGACCATCCTATTTAGGCTGGAACTTGCCCCCTGTTTTTCTTGTAATTATGATGGGCCTACATATGAAAGTACGAAATCTCCAACTTGAAATTATCTTGGTCGCACCTTTTTGTTGAAGGTTTCGCCATTTAAGCTTGATAGCACTCCAGGTATATTTGTGCTGCTAACCTCTTCTCATCTAAAATTTCTAACTCTTCCAACCAAAGATTGGCATTTTCTTCAGTTGTCAAACTTTTTTTGGATGGCAATTCGAAGTTACGGGATTTGACACTCGAGAAAAAGTACAGCTTCCACCTCATACACTAAAGCGTAAGAAGTGGTATGTGTTGGAGTACGATAAGTAGTTCGATAAGCCCATAAGACTTCACCGATTCTCTCATACCAATCTTTTTTTGATTTGGCGACAACCTTTTTTAGCAAACTGCATAGTATTTTATTGAACACCTCTGCCAATCCATTAGCTACCACGTTGTACATGGATAAGTTATACTGTTTGAACCCAAACTTTGCACATAAATTGTTTATGTGGCTATTGCAGAATGGTTTACCGTTATCAGTTATAATCTGTCACGGGATGCCATATTGATAAATGATTTGGAGTTATAAGTCCAATTACATCAAGACCCCATGAATCGAACAGCCATGAAGCTACTGTCGAATGTAATGGTTCCTGAGATTAATGGATGAAATTCGCATGGTTCTTCTCGAATTTTTCAATTGATATCACGATTTAATTATGAAGATCAATATTTTACAATTATTTAACAATATTTCTCGAGTAGAACTAAACATATCCTCCAAGAGTATCAACGAGCCGAGTTGAGTCGGCTCACGAGCCTAAACTCGAGGCTTGGGCTCAGATCGAGTTTTTTAAGTCGAGCTTATTTTTGCCAGAGTCGAGTTGACAAAAGCTCGGCCAAAAAAATGAGGCTCGACCCAAGTCGGCTCGATTTATTTTGTTTTTTTCATGAAGCTCCTGCTTTTATAAAGCTAGAAAAGGCAGTGTGCTTGCTGATTTTGACTTTTTTTTCAAGTTGGCTCGTGAGCCACACGGGCTGTTCACCAATCTTCAAGCCAGGTCGGCTGGACGACTCGACCCAACGAGCCAATTTGTCATCCCTAATATCCTCACATGTGATCGGACTATATGTCTATAACGGATGCGAACATAGAAGAATGCATTAAGAATTTATGAGTACTTAAAGATATATAGAGCATGGCAATATATTTCTGTCTCATATCGTATTCTAAGACAATTAACACTATGTCTAATTTATTTTTAATCTTTCGAAGGTAAAACAAGTCACAATACTTGTACAACTATTGTACATAAAATTGTAGAGAAAAAGAAATCCATAAAAACAGTTCAAGAATGAAAACGTGCTTTAATATCAAAAACAATATTCAAAAATTAATGTTTCATAATACAAGGTTCATAAAAAATCTAGCACAATAATCTAGCCTAGCATGATAAAGATACAAAAACTAATATAAAAGATTGAAGTCATAACCTGAAGAAGAAAAAATCATATAATATAACTTTGTCTTCGCGTTTGATCTTCAACCTGGATGAACTCTCCAATGAAAATCCTAATTTTTGCTCCAAAGAGATGGATTTTTATGATGAATATGAGATGAATGGAATTAATCTCCTGAATTTAGAGTTGATAAGTTGTATTTATATCCCTTTCAAAATTATCCAAAAAGTTTTCAAAAATGTCCTGAAATCAGCATAAGAAGAAGTGTCCTTGTTGGGGAAAATTCAAAATGAAAAATGGACTCTTGCCACTATTGGCCTGGGCAAGTGCTCAGTTGAAAACCTGGCGG